>NC_088403.1:26161457-26461457 GCF_034236695.1 Oncorhynchus nerka | reverse complement strand
GTTGTGTTGGGGTAGTGGGCCTGTCGTGTTGTTGTGTTGGGGTAGTGGGCCTGTTGTGTTGGGGTAGTGGGCCTGTCGTGTTGGGGTAGTGGGCCTGCCGTGTTGTTGTGTTGGGGTAGTGGGCCTGTCGTGTTGTTGTGTTGGGGTAGTGGGCCTGTCGTGTTGCCGTAGTGGGCCTGTTGTGTTGGGGTAGTGGGCCTGTCGTGTTGTTGTGTTGGGGTAGTGGGCCTGTTGTGTTGCGGTAGTGGGCCTGTTGTGTTGGGGTAGTGGGCCTGTTGTGTTGGGGTAGTGGGCCTGTTGTGTTGGGGTAGTGGGCCTGTTGTGTTGGGGTAGTGGGCCTGTCGTGTTGGGGTAGTGGGCCTGTTGTGTTGGGGTAGTGGGCCTGTTGTGTTGGGGTAGTGGGCCTGTCATGTTGGCGTAGTGGGCCTGTTGTGTTGGGGTAGTGGGCCTGTCGTGTTGGGGTAGTGGGCCTGTTGTGTTGGCGTAGTGGGCCTGTCGTGTTGGGGTAGTGGGCCTGTTGTGTTGGCGTAGTGGGCCTGTTGTGTTGGGGTAGTGGGCCTGTTGTGTTGGCGTAGTGGGCCTGTCGTGTTGGGTTAGTGGGCCTGTCGTGTTGGCGTAGTGGGCCTGTTGTGTTGGCGTAGTGGGCCTGTCGTGTTGGCGTAGTGGGCCTGTTGTGTTGGCGTAGTGGGCCTGTCGTGTTGGCGTAGTGGGCCTGTTGTGTTGGGGTAGTGGGCCTGTTGTGTTGGCGTAATGGGCCTGTCGTGTTGGGGTAGTGGGCCTGTCGTGTTGGGGTAGTGGGCCTGTTGTGTTGGGGTAGTGGGCCTGTCGTGTTGGCGTAGTGGGCCTGTTGTGTTGGGGTAGTGGGCCTGTTGTGTTGGGGTAGTGGGCCTGTTGTGTTGGGGTAGTGGGCCTGTTGTGTTGGGGTAGTGGGCCTGTTGTGTTGTGGTAGTGGGCCTGTTGTGTTGGGGTAGTGGGCCTGTTGTGTTGGGGTAGTGGGCCTGTGTGTTGGGGTAGTGGGCCTGTTGTGTTGGGGTAGTGGGCCTGTCGTGTTGCCGTAGTGGGCCTGTCGTGTTGGGGTAGTGGGCCTGTCGTGTTGGGGTAGTGGGCCTGTCGTGTTGCCGTAGTGGGCCTGTCGTGTTGCCGTAGTGGGCCTGTCGTGTTGGGGTAGTGGGCCTGTTGTGTTGGGGTAGTGGGCCTGTCGTGTTGCCGTAGTGGGCCTGTTGTGTTGGGGTAGTGGGCCTGTTGTGTTGGGGTAGTGGGCCTGTCATGTTGGCGTAGTGGGCCTGTTGTGTTGGGGTAGTGGGCCTGTCGTGTTGGGGTAGTGGGCCTGTTGTGTTGGCGTAGTGGGCCTGTCGTGTTGGGGTAGTGGGCCTGTTGTGTTGGCGTAGTGGGCCTGTTGTGTTGGGGTAGTGGGCCTGTTGTGTTGGCGTAGTGGGCCTGTCGTGTTGGGTTAGTGGGCCTGTCGTGTTGGCGTAGTGGGCCTGTTGTGTTGGCGTAGTGGGCCTGTCGTGTTGGCGTAGTGGGCCTGTTGTGTTGGCGTAGTGGGCCTGTCGTGTTGGCGTAGTGGGCCTGTTGTGTTGGGGTAGTGGGCCTGTTGTGTTGGCGTAATGGGCCTGTCGTGTTGGGGTAGTGGGCCTGTCGTGTTGGGGTAGTGGGCCTGTTGTGTTGGGGTAGTGGGCCTGTCGTGTTGGCGTAGTGGGCCTGTTGTGTTGGGGTAGTGGGCCTGTTGTGTTGGGGTAGTGGGCCTGTTGTGTTGGGGTAGTGGGCCTGTTGTGTTGGGGTAGTGGGCCTGTTGTGTTGTGGTAGTGGGCCTGTTGTGTTGGGGTAGTGGGCCTGTTGTGTTGGGGTAGTGGGCCTGTGTGTTGGGGTAGTGGGCCTGTTGTGTTGGGGTAGTGGGCCTGTCGTGTTGCCGTTGGGCTTGTCGTGTTGGGGTAGTGGGCCTGTCGTGTTGGGGTAGTGGGCCTGTCGTGTTGCCGTAGTGGGCCTGTCGTGTTGCCGTAGTGGGCCTGTCGTGTTGGGGTAGTGGGCCTGTTGTGTTGGGGTAGTGGGCCTGTTGTGGGCCTGTTGTGTTGGGGTAGTGGGCCTGTTGTGTTGGGGTAGTGGGCCTGTTGTGTTGGGGTAGTGGGCCTGTCGTGTTGCCGTAGGGGCCTGTTGTGTTGGGGTAGTGGGCCTGTTGTGTTGTGTTGGTAGTGGGCCTGTCGTGTTGGGCCTGTTGTGTTGGGGTAGTGGGCCTGTTGTGTTGGGGTAGTGGGCCTGTTGTGTTGGGGTAGTGGGCCTGTTGTGTTGGTAGTGGGCCTGTTGTGTTGGGGTAGTGGGCCTGTTGTGTTGGGGTAGTGGGCCTGTTGTGTTGGGGTAGTGGGCCTGTTGTGTTGGGGTAGTGGGCCTGTTGTGTTGGGGTAGTGGGCCTGTTGTGTTGGGGTAGTGGGCCTGTCGTGTGTGTTGTGTTGGGGTAGTGGGCCTGTCGTGTTGTTGTGTTGGGGTAGTGGGCCTGTTGTGTTGGGGTAGTGGGCCTGTTGTGTTGGGGTAGTGGGCCTGTTGTGTTGGGGTAGTGGGCCTGTTGTGTTGGGGTAGTGGGCCTGTCGTGTTGGGTGTTGGGCCTGTAGTGTTGCCTGTTGGGTAGTGGGCCTGTTGTGTTGTGTTGGGGTAGTGGGCCTTTCGTGTTGTTGTGTTGGGGTAGTGGGCCTGTCGTGTTGTTGTGTTGGGGTAGTGGGCCTGTTGTGTTGGGGTAGTGGGCCTGTCGTGTTGGGGTAGTGGGCCTGCCGTGTTGTTGTTTTGGGGTAGTGGGCCTGTCGTGTTGTTGTGTTGGGGTAGTGGGCCTGTCGTGTTGGGGTAGTGGGCCTGTCGTGTTGCCGTAGTGGGCCTGTTGTGTTGGGGTAGTGGGCCTGTCGTGTTGTTGTGTTGGGGTAGTGGGCCTGTTGTGTTGCGGTAGTGGGCCTGTTGTGTTGGGGTAGTGGGCCTGTTGTGTTGGGGTAGTGTGCCTGTTGTGTTGGGGTAGTGGGCCTGTCGTGTTGCCGTAGTGGGCCTGTTGTGTTGCCGTAGTGGGCCTGTCGTGTTGGGGTAGTGGGCCTGTTGTGTTGGGGTAGTGGGCCTGTTGTGTTGGGGTAGTGGGCCTGTCGTGTTGCCGTAGTGGGCCTGTCGTGTTGCCGTAGTGGGCCTGTCGTGTTGGGGTAGTGGGCCTGTTGTGTTGCGGTAGTGGGCCTGTCGTGTTGCCGTAGTGGGCCTGTTGTGTTGGGGTAGTGGGCCTGTTGTGTTGGGGTAGTGGGCCTGTTGTGTTGGGGTAGTGGGCCTGTCGTGTTGCCGTAGTGGGCCTGTTGTGTTGGGGTAGTGGGCCTGTCGTGTTGTTGTGTTGGGGTAGTGGGCCTGTTGTGTTGGGGTAGTGGGCCTGTTGTGTTGGGGTAGTGGGCCTGTCGTGTTGGGGTAGTGGGCCTGCCGTGTTGTTGTGTTGGGGTAGTGGGCCTGTCGTGTTGTTGTGTTGGGGTAGTGGGCCTTTCGTGTTGTTGTGTTGGGGTAGTGGGCCTGTCGTGTTGTTGTGTTGGGGTAGTGGGCCTGTCGTGTTGCCGTAGTGGGCCTGTTGTGTTGGGGTAGTGGGCCTGTCGTGTTGTTGTGTTGGGGTAGTGGGCCTGTTGTGTTGCGGTAGTGGGCCTGTTGTGTTGGGGTAGTGGGCCTGTTGTGTTGGGGTAGTGGGCCTGTTGTGTTGGGGAAGTGGGCCTGTCGTGTTGGGGTAGTGGGCCTGCCGTGTTGTTGTGTTGGGGTAGTGGGCCTGTCGTGTTGTTGTGTTGGGGTAGTGGGCCTTTCGTGTTGTTGTGTTGGGGTAGTGGGCCTGTCGTGTTGTTGTGTTGGGGTAGTGGGCCTGTTGTGTTGGGGTAGTGGGCCTGTCGTGTTGGGGTAGTGGGCCTGCCGTGTTGTTGTTTTGGGGTAGTGGGCCTGTCGTGTTGTTGTGTTGGGGTAGTGGGCCTGTCGTGTTGGGGTAGTGGGCCTGTCGTGTTGCCGTAGTGGGCCTGTTGTGTTGGGGTAGTGGGCCTGTCGTGTTGTTGTGTTGGGGTAGTGGGCCTGTTGTGTTGCGGTAGTGGGCCTGTTGTGTTGGGGTAGTGGGCCTGTTGTGTTGGGGTAGTGTGCCTGTTGTGTTGGGGTAGTGGGCCTGTCGTGTTGCCGTAGTGGGCCTGTTGTGTTGCCGTAGTGGGCCTGTCGTGTTGGGGTAGTGGGCCTGTTGTGTTGGGGTAGTGGGCCTGTTGTGTTGGGGTAGTGGGCCTGTCGTGTTGCCGTAGTGGGCCTGTCGTGTTGCCGTAGTGGGCCTGTCGTGTTGGGGTAGTGGGCCTGTTGTGTTGCGGTAGTGGGCCTGTCGTGTTGCCGTAGTGGGCCTGTTGTGTTGGGGTAGTGGGCCTGTTGTGTTGGGGTAGTGGGCCTGTTGTGTTGGGGTAGTGGGCCTGTCGTGTTGCCGTAGTGGGCCTGTTGTGTTGGGGTAGTGGGCCTGTCATGTTGTTGTGTTGGGGTAGTGGGCCTGTTGTGTTGGGGTAGTGGGCCTGTTGTGTTGGGGTAGTGGGCCTGTCGTGTTGGGGTAGTGGGCCTGCCGTGTTGTTGTGTTGGGGTAGTGGGCCTGTCGTGTTGTTGTGTTGGGGTAGTGGGCCTTTCGTGTTGTTGTGTTGGGGTAGTGGGCCTGTCGTGTTGTTGTGTTGGGGTAGTGGGCCTGTCGTGTTGTTGTGTTGGGGTAGTGGGCCTGTTGTGTTGGGGTAGTGGGCCTGTCGTGTTGGGGTAGTGGGCCTGCCGTGTTGTTGTGTTGGGGTAGTGGGCCTGTCGTGTTGTTGTGTTGGGGTAGTGGGCCTGTCGTGTTGCCGTAGTGGGCCTGTTGTGTTGGGGTAGTGGGCCTGTCGTGTTGTTGTGTTGGGGTAGTGGGCCTGTTGTGTTGCGGTAGTGGGCCTGTTGTGTTGGGGTAGTGGGCCTGTTGTGTTGGGGTAGTGGGCCTGTTGTGTTGGGGTAGTGGGCCTGTCGTGTTGCCGTAGTGGGCCTGTCGTGTTGCCGTAGTGGGCCTGTCGTGTTGGGGTAGTGGGCCTGTCGTGTTGCGGTAGTGGGCCTGTTGTGTTGGGGTAGTGGGCCTGTTGTGTTGGGGTAGTGGGCCTGTTGTGTTGGGGAAGTGGGCCTGTCGTGTTGGGGTAGTGGGCCTGCCGTGTTGTTGTGTTGGGGTAGTGGGCCTGTCGTGTTGTTGTGTTGGGGTAGTGGGCCTTTCGTGTTGTTGTGTTGGGGTAGTGGGCCTGTCGTGTTGTTGTGTTGGGGTAGTGGGCCTGTCGTGTTGTTGTGTTGGGGTAGTGGGCCTGTTGTGTTGGGGTAGTGGGCCTGTCGTGTTGGGGTAGTGGGCCTGCCGTGTTGTTGTGTTGGGGTAGTGGGCCTGTTGTGTTGCGGTAGTGGGCCTGTTGTGTTGGGGTAGTGGGCCTGTTGTGTTGGGGTAGTGGGCCTGTTGTGTTGGGGTAGTGGGCCTGTCGTGTTGCCGTAGTGGGCCTGTTGTGTTGCCGTAGTGGGCCTGTCGTGTTGGGGTAGTGGGCCTGTTGTGTTGGGGTAGTGGGCCTGTCGTGTTGCCGTAGTGGGCCTGTTGTGTTGGGGTAGTGGGCCTGTTGTGTTGGGGTAGTGGGCCTGTTGTGTTGGGGTAGTGGGCCTGTCGTGTTGCCGTAGTGGGCCTGTTGTGTTGGGGTAGTGGGCCTGTCGTGTTGTTGTGTTGGGGTAGTGGGACTGTTGTGTTGCGGTAGTGGGCCTGTTGTGTTGGGGTAGTGGGCCTGTTGTGTTGGGGTAGTGGGCCTGTTGTGTTGGGGAAGCTGGCCTGTCGTGTTGGGGTAGTGGGCCTGCCGTGTTGTTGTGTTGGGGTAGTGGGCCTGTCGTGTTGTTGTGTTGGGGTAGTGGGCCTTTCGTGTTGTTGTGTTGGGGTAGTGGGCCTGTCGTGTTGTTGTGTTGGGGTAGTGGGCCTGTCGTGTTGTTGTGTTGGGGTAGTGGGCCTGTTGTGTTGGGGTAGTGGGCCTGTCGTGTTGGGGTAGTGGGCCTGCCGTGTTGTTGTGTTGGGGTAGTGGGCCTGTCGTGTTGTTGTGTTGGGGTAGTGGGCCTGTCGTGTTGTTGTGTTGGGGTAGTGGGCCTGTCGTGTTGGGGTAGTGGGCCTGCCGTGTTGTTGTGTTGGGGTAGTGGGCCTGTCGTGTTGTTGTGTTGGGGTAGTGGGCCTGTCGTGTTGTTGTGTTGGGGTAGTGGGCCTGTTGTGCCGGGCATGGATGGTGGATGTGGGGTTAGAGTTGGCGGGGCCACTGGGACTACTGCAGGGGCCTGAGAAGCAAAGCAGGGTCATTGTCTCTCAGTGAATGTAGACAGTTGCTCTGAATGCTAAGCTGCATCTGAGCCTGGCTTCTGACACGAGCTGATAATCAGATTTACTCCGCTGAATCCGCTGGACTCCACAATGCGCTCCACTGTCATCCCCCCTCTGCCCCCCACAAACCTCCCCCACCCCAAACTTATCCTCTTCCAGAGCAAAGCTAATTACACCCCGCAGAAACACAAATCTCCATCATTTAAAAAGTCACTCTTTTTCATGGGTTTAACCTTGTTAGAGCCTTAGCCTGGCTTTCTTATACGCCAGGCTCTCTGTGAGGAATTCTCTGTTCCTCCTCTAGACAGACACACACGGCACAGAAACACACTTCTGTTTCGCCTCGAGTCGTCTCCCTGTCAGTGGGTTCACTCAGAGGCAGTGCAATTAAGTGTGTTTGAGTGTGAGCTTGTGTGTTAGCGTGTGTGTGTTTGGAGGGGGTCGAGAGCGCACGCCGGCCTCTCCTCTGCAGGCCATCTGGGACTCTGACTAATAGACTTCCTACATTCATCTTCCAGTGCTTGTACATCCCCATCAGGGAGCTGTTGACCACAAACAGGCCCGTAATGACATTAGCCAGGGCTGGCTTTGGGCTGTTCTGTGTGAGGTCGGCGTGTGGGCTGCCTGACGCCAGGAGGTCAGGCTGTTTCCTGGGGCCCTGCAGGAGCCCAGAGGACTCCTAGGTGCAGTCATAGGCTCTACTCTGTTGCTCTAAGAAGATCAACCAGAATGGGGTGGGCCGTCAGGGTGTGTCAGAGTGGGCCGTCAGAGTGGGCCGTCAGGGTGTGTCAGAGTGGGTGTGTCAGAGTGGGCCGTCAGGGTGTGTCAGAGTGGGTGTGTCAGAGTGGGCCGTCAGGGTGTGTCAGAGTGGGCCGTCAGAGTGGGCCGTCAGGGTGTGTCAGAGTGGGCCGTCAGGGTGTGTCAGAGTGGGTGTGTCAGAGTGGGCCGTCAGGGTGTGTCCGATGGGTGTGTCCGATGAAAGAGATCGATGAAAGAGACCAGGACAACGACTTAGAAGGTGAGGCGTGTGTTTGTGGGGTTGTAATGGCAGGGTCCTGCTGGAAAGGGCGTGTTGAGACCTGCCCTCTGACAGGTTGTAGGCTGGATGACACCCTGCTCACCTCATAAAGCTCTTCAGTGGGTGGGAGTGGGGGGAGATGGAGGGAGTGAGGAAGAGGAGTGAGGAGGAGGGCGTGCTCCTGGACCTTTGTTCTCTTGTTCTTCTACCTCACTTATTCCTCTTTTCTTCACAAGAATGCAAATGTGTAAACCCTCAGATCAGAGGAGAGAGAATGAGTGTAGATGGTGGAGGGATTTAAGGCTGATCCTCCCTGTGTGAGTCAGACAGTCAGCCTCTCTCTCTGTGTCTGAGGGGTACTGAGGGCTCACCGCTGAGAGCTCATCTCCACACACTCCCTGGCATGCTGTGTGTGTGCGTAGTCATGCCTGCATCTGTGGTTGTGTGTTTATGTGCATATGTGTTTAGGGTTTAGGGATAGAACTGGCGAAGGTGAAAGACGAGGTGAACTTTGTTTAGGTGTCTCAGATGTAGTCGAAATCCAAGACCAATAGATGTCCTCTCTCCGTGTGTGTGTGTGTGTGTGTGTGTGTCAGTGGGTATTGTATTACATTTGGGTGTTTGTTCTCTAAAGGCCAGAGAGGGAGTGAATTAGTCTCTGGCACTGAGTCTGTGGGCTGAGTCATTTCCCTTGTCGTACAGCGGGTAGCGTGGCGTGTACAGCCCCACCCCCCTCAAGTTTAATATTGACCGTCCCGCCTGCTTTTATCTCAGCACGACCCTTGTTTAAATAGCAATAGGACCATGTCCTGTGTGCTCAAAGAATCTTTATCGTCCTCACAGAAGTGTGTGTGTGGGTGTGTGTGTGGGTGTGTGTGTGGGTGGCTGGGTGTGTGGGTGTCTGGGTGTGGGTGGCTGGGTGTGTGTGTGGGTGGCTGGGTGTGTGTGTGGGTGGCTGGGTGTGTGTGTGTGTGTGGGTGGCTGGGTGTGTGTGGGTGGCTGTGTGTGTGTGTGTGGGTGGCTGGGTGTGTGTGTGTGTGGGTGGCTGGGTGTGTGTGGGTGGCTGGGTGTGTGTGTGTGGGTGGGTGGCTGGGTGTGTGTGTGTGGGTGGGTGGCTGGGTGTGTGTGTGTGTGTGTGGGTGGCTGGGTGTGTGTGGGTGGCTGGGTGTGTGTGTGTGGGTGGCTGGGTGTTTGTGTGTGTGTGTGTGGGTGGCTGGCTGGCTGGGTGTGTGTGTGTGGGTGGCTGGGTGTGTGTGTGTGGCTGGCTGGGTGTGTGTGTGTGTGTGTGGCTGGCTGGGTGTGTGTGTGGGTGGGTGGCTGGGTGTGTGTGTGGGTGGCTGGCTGGGTGTGTGTGTGTGGATGGCTGGCTGGGTGTGTGTGTGTGGGTGGGTGGCTGTGTGTGTGTGGGTGGGTGGCTGGGTGTGTGTGTGTGGGTGGCTGGGTGTGTGTGTGTGGGTGGCTGGGTGTGTGTGTGTGGGTGGCTGGGTGTGTGTGTGGGGTGGCTGGCTGGGTGTGTGTGTGTGGGTGGCTGGGTGTGTGTGTGTGGGTGGCTGGCTGGGTGTGTGTGTGTGTGTGGGTGGCTGGGTGTGTGTGTGTGTGTGTGGCTGGGTGGGTGTGTGTGTGGGTGGCTGGCTGGGTGTGTGTGTGTGTGTGTGTGTGTGTGTGTGGGTGTGTGTGGGTGGGTGGCTGGCTGTGTGTGTGTGGGTGGCTGGGTGTGTGTGGGTGGGTGGCTGGGTGTGTGTGTGTGTGGGTGGCTGGGTGTGTGTGTGGGTGGGTGGCTGGGTGTGTGTGTGTGGGTGGCTGGGTGTGTGTGGGTGGCTGGGTGTGTGTGTGTGGGTGGCTGGGTGTGTGTGTGTGGGTGGGTGGCTGGGTGTGTGTGTGTGGGGGTGGCTGGGTGTGTGTGGGTGGCTGGGTGTGTGTGTGTGGGTGGCTGGGTGTGTGTGTGTGTGTGTGTGGGTGGCTGGGTGTGTGGGTGGCTGGGTGTGTGTGTGTGGCTGGCTGGGTGTGTGTGTGTGTGGGTGGCTGGGTGTGTGTGTGGGTGGGTGGCTGGGTGTGTGTGTGTGGGTGGCTGGCTGGGTGTGTGTGTGGGTGGCTGGCTGGCTGGGTGTGTGTGTGTGGGTGGCTGGGTGTGTGTGTGTGGGTGGCTGGGTGTGTGTGTGGGTGGGTGGCTGGGTGTGTGTGTGTGTGTGGGTGGCTGGGTGTGTGTGTGTGTGTGTGAGTGGCTGGGTGTGTGTGTGTGGGTGGCTGGGTGTGTGTGTGGGGGTGGCTGGCTGGGTGTGTGTGGGTGGCTGGGTGTTTGTGTGTGTGTGTGGGGTGGCTGGGTGTGTGTGTGTGTGGGTGGCTGGGTGGGTGTGTGTGTGTGGGTGGCTGGCTGGCTGGGTGTGTGTGTGTGGGTGGCTGGGTGTGTGTGGGTGGGTGGCTGGGTGTGTGTGTGGGTGGGTGGCTGGGTGTGTGTGGGTGGGTGGCTGGCTGGGTGTATGGTCAAGAAAGGTATTAAAAAAAGGAGAGGTTGAATCTTTCTCCTGCTGTGTTGAGAATGTGTGTAGCCTGAGATCTGATCTTCAGACACAAGGGGGCACTGAAGGTGACATGCATTATTTGAATTCTCAATACGTTGGAGATCACATTTAATTAATGCTGTGATTCTCCATCATGTAGCATGTGGAGAATGACTTTATGTTGCTTTATTTACTGTATTTGGAAACATGATACATCTGATCTTTCTCTCTCTACCTGCCACACACTATGTTTTTGTTGTCCCTTTCAGGACCACACTATGTTTTTGTTGTCCCTTTCAGGACCACACTATGTTTTTGTTGTCCCTTTCAGGACCAAACTATGTTTTGTTGTCCCTTTCAAGACCACACTATGTTTTTGTTGTCCCTTTCAAGACCACACTATATTTTTGTTGTCCCTTTCAAGACCACACTATGTTTTTGTTGTCCCTTTCAAGACCACACTATGTTTTTGTTGTCCCTTTCAGGACCACACTATGTTTTTGTTGTCCCTTTCAGGACCACACTATGTTTTTGTTGTCCCTTTCAGGACCACACTATGTTTTTGTTGTCCCTTTCAGGACCACACTATGTTTTTGTTGTCCCTTTCAGGACCACACTATGTTTTTGTTGTCCCTTTCAGGACCACACTATGTTTTTGTTGTCCCTTTCAAGACCACACTATGTTTTTGTTGTCCCTTTCAAGACCACACTATGTTTTTGTTGTCCCCTTCATGACCACACTATGTTTTTGTTGTCCCTTTCAGGACCACACTATGTTTTTGTTGTCCCTTTCAAGACCACACTATGTTTTTGTTGTCCCTTTCAGGACCACACTATGTTTTTGTTGTCCCTTTCAGGACCACACTGTCTGTGATGGACGTCCTTCTCTGTGTCCTCATCTCCTGGTTCACATGAAGGCCTGTCCTGCAGACCTCAGACCCCCACGTTTCCTATCCAGTAACCCCAGGCCACGTCCTCCTCGCCAGGAACCGACAAAACAAAGACGAGCCTTTAGCGGCCTGAAGACGCGTTCATGTGCAGGTGAGCCACAGCAAAAGCCTTCCTGCTGCATGGACAATACAATATACTGTACAACAACAACATACAAGATAAGATAAGAAATAGTTTATTAATCCCAGAATTCCCCCTCAGTGATTGACAAAGTCTGTATTGTTTATCTTATCTTCAGCAACCGATTATCTTGTGGTATCATAGGGCACTGTTTTCTGTTGACCCCACACCGTTGCTCATTAGGGAACTAGGTCTCAGTGTTAGAGCGGTGGAGGTAACCACCTGGGCCTTCGTTAGTCCTTAATCCGTCCCTCGGCCCACTTTGTTAAGGCCTAATCCCTCTCTTTCTGCTCTGGGGAGGAAGTGTCCATAGCGCCGCCCTCCTGGTGGTCCTCTGCTAGGGTGTTAGCCAATGAAAGGCTGTGCCAGCATACCTGCCGCTCCTTTCAGGGCCCTGCCTCTGATGTGAAGGCATTTGTCCTCCCCTCTCGCCAGGGCCATAGCCACACTGCAGTGCACGGCTTTGAGACGAGTGTGAGGAGCCAAGGGGGAACCAGGGGGATTGAGGTATTTCTCTGCTCTGGAACCGGGTTCCAAAAACCAATTATTCTACCATATGGTGGTCGGCTTCAACACAATCGTCCCTGACCCTGGTCCCTGAGGGAAACGCGGTGTGCGGTATTAACGGGCAGGGGGGGGGGGTGTAGCTGTGTGCCCCTGACACATGTCATTCATCTCCAGGCAGACACACACATACACACACTTTATGTGTGTGTGTAGCAGATGGGAAGTGCAGGGCATTGTGAGAGGAGAATAGTGCAGAAATGTGCTCTCCTCCAGTGCAGCTCTCTGTATCCCCCTGCTACCGCTGACACCTCTCTGTCACACAGACCCCCAGGAAACAAGAGCACATTGTCTTACACCCCCCCCCCCCCACCCCCCCAGCCCCGCAGAGAAAAGAGGAGTGTGCAGAGGCAGAGAGGAAGAATAGAGAGAGGGGAGAAGGAAGCGGGGTGGTGTCGGCTGGAGATGTTTGTGGAAGGGATCTGAGAGGGGATGAAAAGAGTGTGGAGAGAGTGTGGAGAAGAGAGGGAGTGGCTGAGGGGAGTTCCCAGGTAGGGTGAAGTTCAGATTCAGGTGCAGGAGAAGAGGAGTGTGACAGAGTAGAGGTAACGCAGATGTCTTCTAGGGGATACAGGCATCTTATATTATCAGGATATTCTAATGCTGCTCTCAGGACAGGAGGACAAGATGCAGGATTATGATCTGTTAACTAATATGTGGGTGGAATAATGTCAAATGAATGACAAATCATGATGAATCAAGTTTTTATAAATAGCCCTGCCTCCAGTACTGGGTAGCATTCTGAATATACAATATTAAGATGGGAATTGGGCAGCTGGTCCAACGGGGTGGGGTTTCTTCAGTCTTTGTTAGAGCACTGACCCACACAGCAGGGAAAACAGTGTTTGCTCCGGGCCTCACTAAAGTGGGAAAGAAAATGTCATCGGCAGAGACGCCTTTGAGCTGTAAAAGATGATGAATACCATTTATAGATGGCCCTCTCTGAGGACCCCACATGTTAAGTATTCACCACCATTCTTTATCAGTACTGAACAATGCCCAATGCCAAAAGTTAAAAGCTTGTATCCCCTGCATACCCCTGTCTCTGACAAGACAGTATCATCATAAATTAGACTAATCGAAATCTGTATAAAATTGAAAACAGGAGAGGACATTTTTTTGAACTCTGTAAAACCTATATTTGAATGTGATAAAGTAGGGTCATATCTGCTTGAATTAAATAATGTTATCTATTAGTCTATTGCAGACTCCAGGAGCAGGAGCCTGCAGCACTGCAGCACCACCAGAGGGAGGCGCTTAGCTGTTGTTGTTCCCTGTGTTCCAGTGCCAGTCTCCCCCTCTCCCAGCAGAGCCTCCCCTGAGCTCCCAGTCTGCCCGTCCAACATCCTCCACTGTCACTGATTCTTGGCAGCAGGGGACTGGATCCAACCCTGCTCCAGCCTCAGCCCTACCTCATGGCCATACTCAGAAAGGAGAGAAGGAAACAGAGGAGATGGTTTTCTCCAGCCCCTAGTGTCTGTGAGGGATCTCTCTGAGTTTGACAGCCCACCATCCAGCCAGTTCAGCCGAAGCACAGACCTGGGTAGTGGTCTGAGCGGTCCTCTATGTGGTATTGTACCTACACTGCTTTGAAGCAATTGAAGTGAAATGTATTCGAAGCTGTTGCATTCCCCATGGGCCAATTACTTGTTTCATTTCATTTAGAAATTCATAATTACTGTAACAGACTTGAATTTTTAATTGTTGCCAAGGCTTGCTTTCCTATCATGTCAAATGGAAGGATAATTATTCCATATATCCTTTTTTCTTTTTATAGCAAATCTGAGTGACCTGGACTCAGAGGGTGGCTCTCCTCTCTTCCAGAACAGCTCCTCTTCCATGTCCCTGTCTGTTCTGCCCTCATGCAACCCACAGGACCCCCCAGCACACCAGCCCCCAAACTCAGCCCCACACCACCCTCTACACCATCCCCTCCCTCCCCAGGCCCAACTCTGCCCACCTGACTGGACCACCACGGAGCCCCAGCCAGGCAATGTCCTCCATCCCAACCCAGACCCTACTACCCTAGCTTTCCCCTCAGACACCTGGCAGTCCTACCCCAGCCCACAGTGCAGGATAACTCCCGGCCAGGGTCACGGTTAGGGTCAGGTTTGACCTCATCTCCTGTTGTGGCGGAGAGGCAGGACTGGAAATCACACCGCTGGTCAGTCCTTCCCCCGCATCTCTCCTGTCAGAGGTGAGGAATGATTCCTGCCTGTCCCATATGGGCCGTTCACAGCCTCCTCCCAGCCTCCTCCCAGCCCTCCCAGCCTCCTCCCAGCCCTCCCAGCCTCCTCCCAGCCTCCTCCCAGCCCTCCCAGCCTCCTTCCCAGCCTCCCTCCCTGTCCAGCAGCAGCCTACACTGGTGCCCCTTACCTAGCGCCACGGGGCTGATTGTCCACAACATGGCTGGACATCTTCCCTGGTACAAAGAGACGGCAGCCAACAGACAACAGAGGAAATCAAAGCCTGGCTCTATAGAGACGCCCTCCTCAGATCAGATGCTCCTGTCCCCATCGCCGGTCTGCATTGTGAGGTTCTGCTGTCAGCCCTGTTTTGTTTCCCCTCGTAATAAATAACGCAGAAAGCTTTTCTTTTCCCTTTAAAGCGGCAATAGAAAGAGGACTCTTTTGATGAAGAGCTGGTACCGTTTGATTCCCAGTTCAAAGGCGCGCGAGGCCCCTTCACAATAGGAGGGAGTGGGGGGTTCCCTGCCTCGTGTGCCGTCCCCACTCAGCCGCGGCTTCCCCGCGCTCTCTCCATTCTCCCGGTCGCTGAAAGGGAGACGTGTAGCCGATGGTCATAAATCCACACTGACCACCGCACGCTGACGGGGGAAACAGTTAGAGCTACGGTCCACAATAGAATATAGTGGCTTTCCGTCGCAGCTAATTTACCGTTTAGAATAGAGATAAAGGACGGGGCCACTGACATCTGACTTTTATGGGGGGCTTTACGAAAGACTATGAAAAGAGAGCAAACAATTGGGAAATTGTGTATGGATTTTCTTTCTCTATCAGAAATGATGATGCCTCCTGCGCTCTTCTAAGGTCCTTACTACTGATTAGTATCGGTTCCAGGTGCGTAGGAGTCAAAGTAAGAACACTGAAAGAGATTTTGACCAGCACACTGTTGAAAAAAGGAATACATTCAAAACTGAGGCTTGAATGTAACCTAAATATGTTTATTAGAACATCATGGTGCCCCAAAAATCAATAAAGTGCATAAATGAAAGATGAGAAAAAAATTAAATAATAATTGGCATTTGGTCTTTCTCAGTGTAAATAGTCAGCAGAGACACCTGGCTTCTATTTCATAGGATAAGGATAATTGCATAATTCACATGATCAGAAAATCGATAAATCAGTACCTAGTACAATAGACTAGGTACTACATTTTATACAGAATATACAAAAGCATATATACAAAAGCAGACAGAGGAATATCATCAATTATTGCTTTTACATATACCATGTGACCATTTCTCCATCAGAGATCAGTATATGGTGATACACTGTTCTCTATGGGGAGATAGATCTATATGGTGATACACTGTTCTCTATGGGCAGATAGATCTATATGGTGATACACTGTTCTCTATGGGGAGATAGATCTATATGGTGATACACTGTTCTCTATGGGCAGATAGATCTATATGGTGATACACTGTTCTCTATGGGCAGATAGATCTATATGGTGATACACTGTTCTCTATGGGGAGATACATCTATATGGTGATACACTGTTCTCTATGGGGAGATACATCTATATGGTGATACACTGTTCTCTATGGGGGAGATACATCTATATGGTGATACACTGTTCTCTATGGGGAGATAGATCTAGATGGTGATACACTGTTCTCTATGGGGAGATATATCTATATGGTGATACACTGTTCTCTATGGGCAGATAGATCTATATGGTGATACACTGTTCTCTATGGGGAGATACATCTATATGGTGATACACTGTTCTCTATGGGGGAGATACATCTATATGGTGATACATTGTTCTCTATGGGGAGATAGATCTATATGGTGATACACTGTTCTCTATGGGCAGATAAATCTATATGGTGATACACTGTTCTCTATGGGGAGATACATCTATATGGTGATACACTGTTCTCTATGGGGGAGATACATCTATATGGTGATACACTGTTCTCTATGGGGGAGATACATCTATATGGTGATACACTGTTCTCTATGGGGAGATACATCTATATGGTGATACACTGTTCTCTATGGGGAGATACATCTATATGGTGATACACTGTTCTCTATGGGGAGATACATCTATATGGTGATACACTGTTCTCTATTGGGGAGATACATCTATATGGTGATACACTGTTCTCTATGGGGGAGATACATCTATATGGTGATACACTGTTCTCTATTGGGGAGAAAAATAAAATAAATAAATAAATGTTGAAAAAGAATTTGTTCTTAACTGACTTACCTAGTTAAATAAAGGTTAAATGTAAAAAATATTTGAAACATATGTAGACAGACCCAGGTTTTGGTGAAAACATTTCAACAGTCAACAATTCTACATTTAATATGAAGTTTGTTATTTTTTCCATATAAAAAAAGATATATGTTACACTATAAGTATGTGAGAACAAAATAGAAATCTTGCTGGATTTCATTCCCATAGTTAGTCATGTCAATGCCTTGGGCAGAGTGTTATACAGGCTAATGTGTGTGTGTGTGTGTGTGTGTGTGTGTGTGTGTGTGTGTGTGTGTGTGTGTGTGTGTGTGTGTGTGTGTGTGTGTGTGTGTGTGTGTGTGTGTGTGTGTGTGTGTGTACACACAGAGTATGGGTGTGCAGAAACCCCTCAACCCTCTGCTGCCCTTTTCAGACGGGGTCCTCTCATTGTGTGCTCCCCTCAGCTCCCTTTAACATCCCTACGCCAGGGCCCAACAATCAGAGGGTGACCTCCAAGGCGACCCCTCATTGAGCATCATCTCCAGAGTGTAACTGTCCTTGACAATGGAGCGGGATGGAGCGGGACGCTGGCCTATTGTGGTGCCCTGGCCCGGACGCTCCACCACCCAGACCCAGGACACCACCCAGCCTTTCAGCCCCACGATGTGGGGGGACAGGGGGGTACATGGAGACACAGAGGAGCCTTGTCTGGGCTGACTCCTTCCTGGCTTGCCTGGCCTTGCCCCTACGCCCCCCTATCCACCTCCCCTTCCTCCAACACCACCTCCCGACTCCGTAGCACTCCTCGGAATGACGGCTGACTTGACAGCAGCAATATGCTTTAAAGTGTCAAGTCAAGTCTCTCCATTGTCTCTCTGAGTAGAGAGCCGAGGCACTGGAATGCACAATTGTGTGTGTGTGTAGTCAGACGTAAAGGAGCTGAGTTTGCGTGTTCTTTATTTGCTTGTGTATATATTACTAGTTTGTCTGCTATCTGTTTTTTACATGTCCACATGAGAGAAGAAGAGTTCATTCTCTAAGGCTGTCATCATGACAGAAACCCTCAGCACACTATTTTCAGTTACCGTTACAAAAAAGGCAAAGAAAACAGGTGTGTTTTGAGAAGAGTCAAGTAATGAGTGATTTAAGGGCGGACAGTTTGGCCAGTCCTGTGAGTGAGGTATGTGGTAATGAGGGCTTAGAGGGAGAGCGTTGCTCCTGTGTGTATAGTACCATCTCCCATAGCCCCAGGGTCTGACTGGCTCTGTGTAGGCTGACAGACTCCACCTGGGGGGGCATCCTCTCCCGTGGAGGTCCTGGTATCGTGGTGGTGGAGGGTTGATGACACCGGCTCAGGGCAAGGAGGAATGGGAGTTTGTTGGGTGTCTGGGTGAAGTGTGTGTTTGTTGTGTGTGCATGGGTACGATACCGAGCCGTTTCTGAAGCCTTGAAGGGACAGGCAGTCTGGCACTAATTGAGTTACAACCAGGTGTTGGAACTGGTTCAGGGAGCAGCATAAACCCATTTTATTTTTAGAGGAACAGAAACAGAACCTGGAAAGAAAGTGATCTCTAGTGTTGCGGAACAGAACCGTTCCTTTTAAATCTTGAGAACCAGTGTCTAGTATATACTGTAATTCTGTAATACAGTGAAGTTAAACATATTCCAATTCACATCATGTCATGGTGCTCAGCACTTCAAGCCAAGCCCCCTCCACGTCCACTCCTCTCTCTCTCTCCCCGTGAAATTTCAGTCACATCTCTCGTCAGTCACATCTCTCGCCTGCACTTATCTGTCCTCAAACATGTAAACAACTAGCTTACACGTTCCACAGCAAGCTGCTCTATCCACGCTTATCGGTAGACTAAATGAAAGAATGATGTTGATTTCACAGGGTTAAAAAATGAACAAACCATTACTTTTTTAGGAGGATCGAACCGATTCAGAACTTTATTATGCTGGTCGGAACACTGTAAATAAATAAATAGGGGTTCTGCTCGGAACGGATCCTCTCTTTCTATTGCATCACGTAACACAGTACAGTAGTATATTCTCTACATGATATGCCAATCCTGCTTGTGCTATTTCAGATGGCGGTGACAGTGTCCTCCTCGTCCCGCTGTTCTCAGGTCAGCTCTAGCCAGTCCCATGTGTTTGATGAACTGGAGGCCATCGCCCCGCGGACCGGCTCTTGTCTGTCCCTAGACCACCCACTCAGCCCAGCAGACTGCAGCCCACCTGGTACAGGTCCTGTACACCCAGATTATGTCCAGTAGATCGTATAAAACACCACTGATGTCATACCTGTCAAGGGTCTACACAACGATTACATCAGAAATGTTCTCTATATTTATGTCATGCATGCATACATGTGCTCCTCAAACTGTAGACACTTGAAAAAGAAGAAGGATTTTTACTTTGCATCAAAGTTGGTGAATTAACCGTTTTTTTTTTTTATAGCAGGTGAATGCTTAACTACTCTATGTTTAGAGTTGTTTCTACCTGGGCAGTCCATGGTGTTAGAATTAATTAGCGTTATTTAGACAGTTATGTCAATGAAAAGGTCACGGCACCTGATTTCTTTTTCCTGTTTGTGGTTGTTGTGGACATGTTTGTCTGACCACCGTTAATGCCTCAGTTGGACATGCACTCCTTCCTCAGCCTCTCTCGTGTAATGGACTGGGGTGTGACGGTGATGTGTGGATCTCGGCGCTCTGTTGTGGAACAGTCTGTCACGTCTTTGTGTGTGTACAGTAAATGTGTGTGTGTGTGTGTCTACTGAAGTTAGTCAGTTCAGTGAGCTGTGAAAGGAAACATTACCCAACGCAGACAGTGATTTTCTCAACTCACTGAGGACTTCCTCAAGCTTCTCTCATCCCCTCTAATCCCTGACAAGGTGTTTAGGATGTTTAACCTGCTCGCTTGACCTGAACCTCCGTCTGACCTCTATGACCTTTGCCCTGAGGATGTGATGGGATCATGTCAGCTACCACCACTGCTGCAGCAGCTTAATTCCACTCTTCTGTTCTGTGGTGTAACATCTTCCTCAATTGACAAATATAGACATCTACCATCCGTATAGAGCCTGGAAAGCAAAGAAATGTAAAACTGTCTTAAACTGACTGACTGCTTAAACTTTGCTACTGACTCGCAGGCATCCATGTGTGTCTGTCAAAACTCCAGTGACCCCGTCTGGGTGGCAGTATAGCTAGTTAACACTTTAATCACTGGGTTAGACCCTTGTTATCTGTAACAGTGTGTCTTTACAATGGGTTGCATTCTCATGGCTAATGAGGGGGTTAACTCCCAGCCTAACTGAAAGTGTGTCATCACAATGTGTTTCACCACGGGACTTCCTTCACCACAACTCCTTAATCAATCAGACAGCCAGTTCCCTTTTTTTTCTCACCTGAAGGGGTTTACCTGACAAACAGAAACACACCCAGAGACACACGCAACACATTGTAGAGGCAGGAGCATTCCCTATGATAGGGGTAGGCAACCCTGGTCCTAGAGGTCCACAGGCACGTCAGGTTTTTGATTTAACTGACCTGGAAGACCAGGTGTGTTGAATGTAGGCAATCATTGAACTGCGTAATTAGCTCTGTTGGTCAGGTGTGGTGCCTAGTTGGAACGTCATCCTGCAGTACCTGCATCACTCCAGGAACAGGGTTGTCTTCCCCTGATCTAGGTGGAATTCATTTCAAGTCGCTCAAAGTCTCTAAAAGTTCATTTCTAAGGGCATACTGTAAAAACGCAGTACTGTACTTAACTAGAAAACTATCCAGATGTGATACTTTTTATGTGCTATAAAACACAATGCATTCCTCTATGGCTGCTGTGTGGTTGGCTGAGATGGTGGGACTGAGAGTGCATTGAGAGGAGAAGCAGGGTAGAACTGCAGCAGAGCGTGTTATGAGGCAGCTCCAGCCCAGCGGCTGTGTGAAATCCCCTCCCAGGGAACAGCAGCTCCACACCCTGCTCTCTGCCTGGACGGCGTGGGACGAGGATTTGCATGGGCAGGGAGCCCACACTGTTACTGATCCCCTTTTAATTGGCGGTGACAGAGAACTCTGGAGCCTAGGACTGGGGGGGGCTTGAGGGTTGTCAGTCATATTTGCACACACACCTCACTGATCCATACAGGACTATTTCCTCTACCTCTAATCTGCTTCAGAGAGGCTATCCCTGGCCTTGGCCTACACTATCTCTGGTTATCCATGTCTAATGGAATCCCTGTGATAACCCCCTGAATGTAGGAAATCAGAGAAGGTGGTCACTCTGGTCCTGACTAATGTATTGTTTGTTGAGTCCTGTGTGGCTCAGTTGGTAGAGCATGGCACTTGCAATACCAGGGCTGTGGGTTTGATTCCCACATGGGACCAGTATGACAAATCTATGCACTCACTACTCTAAGTTGCTCTGGATAAGAGTGTCTGCTAAATGACAAAGAAAATACAAAATAATTCAATTAAAAAGGAGTTAGTAGATGGACTGATCCAATGGACTCCCATAGTCCCTTTTTAATGCTTTAGTTCTGATGTGTTGGATATGCTGTTTCACATAATGCTTCAGTTGTCCTGTATACTGTATGCCACCTCTGCAGAGATGTCCACAGGCTTGGCTGCTCTGACAGTGGGCTGTGACTCAGGGGACCTGGGCTCCCTGTCCCGTGTGCAGCTCCTGCTCCTGGACCGGTCGGACCCTGTGGAGCCCCACTGGCTCGCTGGTCAGGACATGTACTCCCCAACAGAAGACGGAACAACAGGCCACACAGCGGCGCTCCGAGCCAGAAGACCTCTTAGTCCAACGCGGTATACTACAGGTAGCCCTGATTTACACCTCAACACCCAACCCAGTCTGGGATTCATTTGTGAGTCAGTGAATGTGATTGGACTGACATGTCTTTATATACACACTGTGTTTGAGACATTGTCTCAGTAAGATTACTAGATTACTAGACTACTTCGACAGTTTCTTTTGACAGTTACAATGAGCCAAACTATGACCTTTGATAGAAACAGCAAAACCATTGATTTCACAACAGGGAAAATCCAGACAGAGGAGTATTCTGTAGAATAGCCTGGACAGGGGAATACCAAGCAGCGTTATGGGTGTGTGCCTGCCAGTCGTTGGCCGGCCTTGAGAGTAATGTCTTTACAGTGTGAACCGCCTCTCATCTGCTCCCAGGCATGCTGCTGCAGCATCTTAACTGAAAGGCCATAAAGATATGGAGGCTCATTTCTGGCTTTGGCAAAACATTTTATTGGGATATGATATGCCATATTAATAAAGATCAAACCGCCTCGCGTTTATCATTAACCTGGAGACCTGAGCCCAGACACACCGACAACTAGTTAAAAATGTCTATTTTAACAATGGCACTATCTGGATGTGATTATGCCTGTGCGGCATGCGCATATCAGTCTGGGTGATGCAAGAAATGGCATGGAAAGTAGAACAAACGTCCTGTAAAGTGGTAAAAGGAACGTAAGTGGTCGATGCGCAAACAGTTGGAAATAAGCACGTCCTATTGTAGTTTTATAGGCAAACAAAATGTGTGTAACTTGTTTTCCATGACATTGACAGTACTAATGCTCAGTGTGATGCTTCTCCTCTGAATTGGCAATGGCCTTGAATACAGTCATTGAATCAAACGAAATCCTCTTCACTCGTTGACGTATCCCTGTGGCCTGCCTGGAGATGTAGACACTGCAGGGAGCTCGTCTGTCTGTCTGTCCTCCTAGGTGTGTCTCCAGAACAATGTTTTCCCATTCTGTGTTTGCACCTGGCATGCTTCTGCGAGACAGGTGCTCCTCCATGGTTTTCCCCCCCCTCTTTTTATATCAGTGTTTGCAGAGAGATTAGGAACCATACTTTTAACTAATACATGGCATTACTCATATCGGTGCACATACTCAAACACAAAGGAAAACCCACACGCAAGCGTGTACACCGGGCACGCTGGCACGCGCACACACTATCTATCCAGTTTGTGTCTTCAAATTGGTGTGTGTGCATGCCTGCATGGATGTGTGTGTGTGTGTGTGTGTGTGTGTGTGTTGTCAGGCGTCCTGCAACCCCTCACAGCTGGCAGCTGTGGAGACGACAGTGTGTCTGAGAGGTGTGTCGCCACAGGCAAAGTCCAGGGACAGGGTGACCACACAATGGTGAGTGTCTGTAGCCCCTCCTCAAACTACCCCTCACAACAACTCCCCCTTGTAGCTTTCATCCGTCTCCTTAAATGACTATTGCACATTGTTGTTTAAACACGGACTATACAAACACACAGACACTGACTGAGACAAAGACCTCTATTTACAGTATAAACTTGAACTGGCGTGAATTTGTAACTGCCATCCCGGATCAAGCAGCCAAATTGTTGTTGATAATTGAAACACACTATAACAACAGTGAGAGAAGCGTGCAGTGCAGCAGGTGTGTAGTTAATCAGTCACAGGCCACCGGAGGGAGAGGCCGGTGACTGTACCACTGAAAGAGCAGACAGCCTATTTACACCCCGCTCCACTCAGTCCACTGCTCTATCCAAAGGGGGTCCACTCACTCACACTTAGATGTGGCTCTATACAGGGGGGGACTCTTTTGGAGGATGCGCCGCTGGTGGGATGGATCAGACAGGGTCAGGGGTGAGGGGTCAGGGGGTAAACGCAGCGCTGCGAGTGCCGGGGTGCAGTGGAATGGATGCAGGTGCTCCACGCGATAGACTATTCATCTCCTCTTTATGATGGAGGAGAGAGCTTCCTCTGCTCTCTGAAAGGCTCAATGTGTCTTATAAGCCCCCTGTGATTATGTCTAACCACAATGAAGCGTTCTGAGTACCCGGGGCATGATTCATGTTAGGCTATTTGCATAATGGACCACTACTACACCACAGGGTTAGAGTCTAGTGTGCTGGTACGGGATTTGTCCCTCATTATGTGGTTATAATGTTTGTTTGTTTTTTTGTTGTAATAGTCATGCTTGATTGTTCAATGTAGTTTGAACACAGGTCAGACTGAATAATGTGATCGTCGTGTCACGGTGTTATGCTTGTGTTTTCAGCAGTGCCACACCGAGGATGGTTCCAGGTCACCGTCGTCATGGATCAGTGATTCCAGTCCGTCAGGCACCATATCCGGGTCCACCAGTTCCCAATGCGAGCCCTGTATCATTTAACTCTTGTCACATCCACACTTAATGAACGTGATCGCTTAACAACCTTAATGATTTGATATCCTAAACCGTTGTACTTCAGCTTGCTCTGCATATTATGCATTCGACCCTTCTCTCTGAAACGAAGCATACAGCTCAGGAAACCCTTAGCAGCTATCTTGAATCAGTCAATACCTACAAGAGGCTGTCCTTAACATGAGGGTTTGGTCTCCGTAAAAGCCTCCTCCTGTCCATACTAGAGCGGGTCATATTCAAAGCCATTGTGTTCTTACTGTCACCGCTGTGTTTGGCCGTGTTTCTCTGCGTCCGGTACATTTAAGCCTGATAATCCTCTGTAGAGCCGGCTGGCGAGCAGAGTGGTCCTCTCCTGTGTGGCCGTCTTGTGTACACTGATGAATAATGGGTTCAAAGGCAGAGCAAGTACTGTAGGACCAGAAACACAGAGAAAACAGGCTTCACAGGAAGGGAAGGAAAAGGAAGGATCAATTGGGTTTGACTTACCCCCTTCACATTTCTCTCCCTTCTGTGAAGCAGAGAGATACATTTTTTTTAGCTAAAACTTTCCCTCTTTCCTCTCATCACGTTCTTCTTTGTCCTTTTTGTTCTTTCTCCACCTCTGTTTCACTATATCTGTCCTCAGCCTGAGGTCATACCATGTGTTTTAACGCTGAGTGACTGTCGGCCCTAACCAAATCAAATGTATTTATAAAGCCCTTCTTTACATCAGATGATATCTCAAAGTGCTGTACAGAAACCCAGCCTAAAACCCCAAACAGCAAGCAATGCAGGTGTAGAAACACGGCGGCTAGGAAAAACTCCCTAGAAAGGCCAGAACCTAGGAAGAAACCTAGAGAGGAACAAGGCAATGAGGGGTGGCCAGTCCTCTTCTGGCTGTGCCGGGTGGAGATTATAACAGAACATGGCCAAGATGTTCAAATGTTCATAGGTGACCAGCAGGGTCAAAATAATAATCACAGTGGATGTCGAGGGTGCAACAGGTCAGTACCTCAGGAGTAAATGTCAGAGTAAATGTCAGTTGAAAACAGCAGGTCTGTGACAGGTAGCACGTCCGGTGAACAGGTCAGGATTCCATAGCCGCAGGCAGAACAGTTTAAACTGGAGCAACAGCATGGCCAGGTGGACTGGGGACAGCAAGGAGTCATCAGGCCAGGTAGTTCTGAGGCATGGTCCTAGGGCTCAGGTCCCCCGAGAGAGAGAATTAGAAAGAGCATACTTAAATTCACACAGGACACCGGATAAGACAGGAGAAATACTCCAGATATAACAGACTGACCCTAGCCCCCAACACATAAACTATTGCAGCATAAATACTGGAGGCTGAGACAGGAGGGGTCGGGAGATACCAATGGCCCATGGCTCGCTGTGTCGCGGCTCAGCGACAGCACCATTACAAACCCAGTTGTCATACCTGTGATTCAGCGGCCGTGCATGAAGGCCACCGTGCTCAGCCGTTAACTACGACCAAGGCCACAGCGACTTTTAACATGTCCTCTTGGCTCCACTGCTTGTTGTCTGATGTCAGGACACCATGACTGGTGGGTTACACTCCCTGGTCAGATACCAGGAGCTGTGTCACATGACTACATCTATGTTAACTTACAGATGGGGCGGAGTCCGATCAAACCTGATCAAACCTGCCAGGCCCTTACCACCTTAAATGACAGGGGTGAGTGACATTTTAGTGAGATGTCAATGTGGGATAGTAAAGTTTCCCCACTGTATTATTACCTCTATTTTACACGCCTGCAATGGAACGCTCATAATGCTCATTGGACATAAGACAGCCGTTTGTTGTGGTGGAGCCCTAAACATCCCGAAACCCCAAAACACGGTCTTATTTACTGCAGCTCTGCGAGAACAAACTTGTCACATAAAAAACAAGATGTCATCCCAGGTATCCTTGGTGATGGTCTGTGTGTTCGTGCACAATGACCTCTGGGAGGCCAAAGACATGGTCAGAGCCCAGGAGAGGGTCATGGGGAGGGCGCTGAGGGGTCAGCCCCGGGGTCAGCGAGACTTTGAGAGGTGCCCAGTGTGTGGGATGGCTTTGTGTGGCCATAGGTTAGGTGAAATTGGGTTTCCAAGCGGATGAGCGGCGCAGTTAAAACTCTCAATAGAGCTCCCTAAGTAGTCCATAGAATGAAACTGTTAGGACTCAATGTGACACTATGGGGACAGCATTGTAGGGTGAAAGCATGGCGTTCCAGTATGAATTTATGAATCCAATGGACTTTGACCTAAAAGTATGTATCCAAATAAAGAATATACGAAAAATGTGAAATACAGACCCTGTTGTCGTCGTTATCAGTTTTTTCTTATAACAGTTTCAAAGCTTTATAATGTGGCTTGTTCCAAACAATGTCCACCTGTGCATGAACCAATAGGTAGAATACAGGCCAATGTCACTTAGGCCAAGGACTTACCCAGTCAGAAACATCATGCAATAAGATAAGTCAGTAAGCTATGTGGTCTGTCCCCAGTGAGCTCTCTGATAAGGTCTTTGTCCCTCTCTCTGCCATAATTCATTCATAGGTACTATAATCCCCTTCATAATTGTTTCATGACTGTTTCAATTCGGCCCCGTCACTCCTGTGTTTACCCCAGAGTTTAGCATTCAGCTGTTACTGAAGACGTCAGTGCCCTAAGTGAATATCGTTATGAGCCGGGGCCACAAAGAGGACTAATCTGGACTGACCCTGGTAGATTGTTCCGGAAGGCTTCGGGGAGCCACTAGCTGGACAGATTAGGGCCGGTGAAAAAGAAGGGAAAGACACTGGAGTAGAGATTAGTCGTGTTCCAAGCAGGATGGTCCCCCCCCCCCCCCCCCGAGGACCACACACTGACAATGTAGCTGTGTCACCATTGTCTCTAAACCACTGCTACTGTGGGCTCAGCGGCCATTGTCTCCTCCGAAATCCACCATCGTTTTCTCTCCCTCCTTGCCCTTTTTCAAACCTGGATTCATCCAGGCCCTTTGATTGGCACTTGTCAGCGGCTGATAGAGAGGATGACGTGTTGGAAAACGAACCGGCCAATAAAGGAGACCTGAAAAGGCCAATCCCTCCCCATGAATAATAATCTGGAAGGATTTGCCTTTTTCCTCCGCCCCTCCCTTTATTCCAGCCTTTCTTCTGGACAGATAGAGGAGTCGAGGCTCTGGGTGGCATCGGTGAATGGCACTGATTGTCTCACTGACGCTCATCCCTTTCTCAAACACACAAAGAAAAAGATACAAGTCCGACCTTCTTGCCTCCTTCCTGGTGCACTGGATGTTGGGGTGTTCCTGTGTGGAGGAGCAGTCGATGTGTGGATTTTTGTGTTCAGGGGCAGAGCCGGCCAGAGGGAGGGTGGTGTGTGACTTTTTCTTTTTGTCTTCGGTGGCCTTTCGAGATCAGGGAGGGGATTTGATTTGGCTACACACAGCCAAATCCAGCTATCTGCCATGATTCAGATGGCTCTGTTGGTATGGTAACCTGGTCTGTGTGTTTTAGATGGTTTCTAAGCAGGCCACTGTCTTGTTTCCAGCTTGAACTGACCAGTAATCACTCCCCAGCATTCACGGATTAGGCCATGTTAGAACAGGAGCTTTCAGAAAGGAAGGTACCAAATCATCAATCATTTGGGCAAAGCTTTTACTTTGTATCAAGCATGTCTCAGAGACACTATGTTTTAAATGACCAGTCTAGTTGGGTACATCTTGTCCAATAATCAACATAAATATATGATGAAATGTGTTTATGTAAGATGTTAAAGCGCTTGCACAAATGCATCATTTCAGATAGCAATTGAACTAACATTTTGTCACCGTTCCTTCTAATTTCATGGTGTATAGGCATGCATTCTATACAGTATGATATCATTTGTATTATACATCTCCTTGGTCCTTCCAATTTTGTTTAAATAAATCATCTAAACATGATTGATGTTGCACACAAATAAATATTCTAGACCGAATGATAAATTCTATGCTGTATCGGTGGACAGTATCCTACTACCCAAATGCCTTTGACATTGAGAATCGTGCCCGACACAGAAACTGAAGTAGAGATGTGATTGTGTTCACTGTGGTGGAAGACGGACTGTCAAATGAGACATGACTATATCCATCTGAGCTGCTGACCTCTGACCTTTCAGCACAATGTATGATGACAGTCTGTGACGCTTTTGATGAAAGATAGATCTGAACCCTATCACTCTGTTGGTCAAGCTTTCTCCCGATCGTAATGTCTAACGAACACCATCCTAATGCTGAAATGCTTGAAACTCATTTGTTTTATGTGGTAGTAACACAAGTAACACTTATGGTAAAGAATGACGACTATATATATTTTTTTATATATATATATACATATAAGGAAATTGTACAAACAATCCAAGCCTCAATGTAGCGTGAGTCTTTATTGATGGCACTCTTTGTCCCTGCGCTTCCAGGCCAGGAAGGGCATTATTCAGACTTTTCATTGGCAGATAATGGGACTCCTAATTGGGGGCCAGTGCCAAATCGACTGAGTGGTTAAGTTTCCCGAAGGGAGTGTCCCTCTTTCAGTTAGGATGTGTAAAGAACAGAGGAGTGGAGATGTGATGTGACTGGGATGTTTAGGGAGGACAAAGAGGTGAACGTGTGTTTGTGAGGGGGACAAAAAGGAGAAGTGGTTGCAAAGTGATTTCTTAAGTAGCAAGATAGATGTACTCAAATGCAGAACACCTAGCATGTTGACTTTCAAAGTGCTTTGTGGAACTCTACTAGGCACACAACAGTAATATTGAACTAAGTGGCTCAGCATCATGAAAATACAATAACCAGTGAATAAGAACCAGAAACAAGAAGGTACCGAACCATAACCATAAACCGTGTTAGTTTCATAGATCTGCTTATGGGGATATGACTGCAATATGACGACTTCTTATTCTCCATCTCTGTGTCCCCATCCAGGCCCCAGCCCAGACCAGGGGGTTCCAGTGAAGGAGGAACCTGGTTGCCCTGATCGGGGGGAGCGAGGCTGGGCTTCCACAGGGGCCAGGAGAAGGCCCGGGATGCTGGAGTGCATAATGAGGGAGAAGGAGTGAAAAAGGGAGGAGAGAAAGACAAAGGTGCTAAACATCTACTCCAGACTCCAGGACAGCGGGCCCCTCCAGCCCAGCCGCAACAGGGGCCCCTCCAGCCCAGCCGCAACAGGGGCCCATCCAGCCCAGCCGCAACAGGGGCCGCTCCAGGTTTGAGGACTGTGAGTGTATCAGTGTATTCATCCACCCTCACACATTTAAAACCCCAAACTGCCAACCGACACATACTGATATGCCCACTGCCTCGTACCGTAAGGGAGCATGTTAGCAAAACACAAACGCATCTATGCTCAACACTGCGGCCTCTCTACTTGTTTAAATAATTATTCTCCCCAACACAATTGTCCTTTAGTCCAGAGCACAGCATTTGATTTCACCATTTCCATTAGCTGCTTTGTAAACAAGAGTTTACCCTGAAATTCTTCAGTTTCTCCCAAATGTCTAATTTCTGTCATGCCACCCATTGTCACTGCACCGAGCCTGGCAAGTCCCACAATGAGCCTGTACACCTCGGGTCAAGGTTAAGGGGGTGGGGCCCCCAGAATGTTCACAGGGTCAGGGTTTCTCCTGTGTGCACAGCCACTTGTCTGATTGGACAGGTTCATTCAGCCAGTAATAAACCAAGAGGAAGAACCCTGCAGCTGTCCTTCCACACAACAAAAGAAAGTTTTTTTTACCAATGATGAGCTTTTGTGTTTGTGTGTGTGGTGGGGAGAGGGAACTGTTTCTCTTTCATAACTGTGTATTGGCTTCAACTATTTCTCAGTTCTCAGCTCGTTTTGTATTTTTAGCAGTCGTCTTCAAGCATCATCTTTGTCTGCCGGTGTTACTTTCTGTTTTTCTTTGTGGGTTTGTGTGACAATGAGTGTCAGTATGTGTGTGTTTGCACGTGTGTTTGTGTGCTGCTGCCCCTGCCCCTCATTATTGGCTGAAAGGCATTAATTGGCCTTAATTGGCGCCCTCTCGTCTGGCACTGACCACTGGCCAAAGCACTCCTAAAATAGAAACCCCTCCCTCGTTCTTCCGCTCCTCCTCTATGCACTTTTCTCCCACTTTCTTCCTTTATTTCCCCACTCATCCATCCTTCCTGCCCCTAGACATTCACTTTCTCTAGTGCCTGTTTGTGCCACACTCCCTGTTTCCCATCGAGAGTACATGACTGGGCTAGCACAGTAGTAGATAGACTGTAGATTGTAAACAGTAAGTATAAGCAATAGCAGAGTGATGATTGTTTTCATACAGATAAGAGCGGGGTCAGGTCTGAACCTCAATGTTTTCCTAGTAGGCTAGGAACATACAATGCCTGTGTTGACTGAGTGCATGATTGTTTTGGATAGATACACGAGGGATGACTAAGTGCATGCAGGGAGACTGGTGTCCGCTCGGAGCTCCATTGTGTGCTGTTGTCCCATGGAGTGCTGCTCAGTAGCTGTACCTGTGCTGCTGGCGTCAGTGACTCACTCTGCCAGGGTCTCTGATGAATGTCAGTGTTGATGGGGAACACCTGGCGGCCCCGTGACTGCACCACCTCAGCCCTGCCCCCTGGACGCCACTCAGCCTCCCGTGTATTAGTGTTCTATTCAGGTAGGTGGGGAATCCACTGCAGTCGTTTGCTCGGTTGTTTTCACCAAAGTGAATAGCTTCTCAATGAATGAGCAAGGGAGACCAATCACTTAGAAGAGAGGGTGTGTGTGTGTGTGCGTGCGTGTCTGCACGCATGCGCTTGTGTCTGTGTGTATCTGTGTGTGTGTGTCGGTGTGTTTGTGTGTGTGTGCCCATGAGCTAGGGTACAGTGCCTTTATGTAACGGCTGTTTGCTCAGCCTTTGGTCTAGAATACCTGTCTATTTACCATTAGCGCCAAATGACTGGACAAACAAACAGCCAACCTATTGATGAGCATCAGCGTGGAATATGCACGTTAGCTGCTGATTTTTTTTTCAAAGAGAGCAGGGAAGGAGAGAGGCAGAGAGCGGCAAAGTGAATCTGTCAAAGAGTCTATTATATGGTGTCTGAACAGAGGGCCCTCCACAATGGCTTTATTAATGGCATAATGTCAAGGAGAGTCTGGGAAATAATAACACATCATTTGGCTTTGTCAGCTTATCAGTACAGATCAGTTATAGCAGATGATTAGAGGCTTTGAGGACTTATCTTTGTGGATCTGTGTGCGTGTGTAGTAGCGCTAGGTGATTGGATGTAGGCATGTGTGTGTGTGTGTAAGCGTGTGTGCGCGCCGTGGTTTGTGGTGAGGTGGGTGGCGTGCTGCCAGGGTCAGGAGTGTGGCCGCTGCGTGTGTCTTTGTTTGTTTTCCTGACGCAGAGTTTTCCCCCGCATCCTTTTGGGGAAAGTGTAGGGGCGGGGCCACGGGTCCATGGAGAAATAATGAGGCCTGTTGCCAAATTCTGCCCCCCTCCTGAATCCACCACGCTCAAAGGGACTGGAGCACAGTGCCAAATTCTGCCCCCCTCCTGAATCCACCACGCTCAAAGGGACTGGAGCACAGTGCCAAATTCTGCCCCCCTCCTGAATCCACCACGCTCAAAGGGACTGGAGCACAGTGCCAAATTCTCCTCCGACTCAAAAGAGATGTTGAATAACATTTGGTCGGGTTATTAAAGAATCACAAAGTTGATGAACTATCCTGTAAATATGGTTCTAAATTGCTTCCCTGTAAAACGATAACATCACGGAATCATCATTGATGAATTGGCTAGTCTGGCCACTGCTGTTCCAAGACTAGAGGAAATGTACAGTATGTTTAAGTAATGTCCAGACCCCTGTCTTCAGCTAACAGTTGTGTGTGGATGTGGACATTGTCTTAGATACACACTCTCTGTTAAGGAGTTTAAACATTGAATGGAGCTCAGGAATTAAAGGGCGGGTTATTGCATCTCCTCCTGCACCTCCTACTGGCCTACTGAAGCTCTCAACTTCCTGCTTGTATAATGCTGTTACTGTAACATGTAGCCTTCATATAAACCTCATTGGTCGCTCCATTGTGTAATTAATACACTCAAATATACTCTAGAATCATATCATGAAATAATCTAGACCAGTTTGGTTGAATTAATGACAGTGACTGGATGATTTTATCATCCTCATACAACATGTCAAGCTACTCAAACTATAGTGAAGCTTTGGTTTATTTTAAGAATGTAGGACTAGCACTCATGTCATGTTTTGACGCTACAGAATTAAAAGATCACAGCACTTAAAGAGCTTAAAACCCAACGTATCCCCAAATGTTCCCACGTAGTCTGTCTGTTGTGTCACCGTCACAGTGGCTAACGTTTGAGTCTAGCCAACGCCATGGAAAATCCATGCTCATTACATGAATGTAATTACTCTAAATACAGGTTTTTAATCAGACACTGTGCGGGTTAGGTTGGGCTCTGACGTTCTCCCGCTGGAAAAACGGGGTCATTTCTCCTCTAGCACTGAATGTGACCTTTGTTTGGGGAATTATGGACACTTTATACACGTGATGATGAGCAGAAACAAAGGTCTGGGATTAAGCGGGGAAGAGAGGGATTAGAAATAAACAAGAGGACAACACATCATACAACACAATCTATTCTAACCACAGTCCAGACACTGTTTACATACAGTTGAAGTGGGAAGTTTACATACACTTACGCTGGAGTCATTCAAACTCGTTTTTCATCCACTCCACAAATGTCTTGTTAACAAACTATAGTTTTGGCAAGTTGGTTAGAACACCTACTTTGTGCATGACGCAAGTCATTTTTACAACAATTGTTTACAGACAGTGAAATAATCTTATAATTCACTGTATCACAACTCCAGTGGGTCAGATGTTTACATACACTAAGTTGACTGTGCCTTTGAACAGCTTGGAAAATTCCAGAAAATGTTGTCATGGCTTTAGAAGCTTCTGATAGGCTAATTGATATAATTAGAGTCAATTGGAGATGTACCTGTGGATGTATTTCAAGGCCTACCTTCAAACTCAGTGCCTCTTTGCTTGACATTACGGGAAAATAAAAAATAATCAGCCAAGACCTCAGAAAATATATTGTAGACCTCCACAAGTCTGGTTCATCTTTGGGAGCAATTTCCAAATGCTTGAAGGTACCACATTCATCTGTACAAACAATAGTACACAAGTATAAACACCATGGGACCACACAGCCATCATTCTGCTCAGGAAGGAGACGAGTTCTGTCTCCCAGAGATGTACGTACTTTGGTGCAAAAAGTGCATATCAATCTCAGAACAAGAGGAAAAGATCTTGTGAAGATGCTAGAGGAAACAGTTACAAAAGTATCTATATCTGTCACGAACGTCGTCAGGGAAATGACCGGACCAAGGTGCAGTGTGGTGAGCGTGCATTTCTTTTTATTATGAATGTCACCAACAACAACAACAACAACAACAACAACAACAACAACAACAACAACAACACGACCGTGCCGCTTACTAGGGCTATACAGGCCACTAACAAAGTCAACTACCCACAACTAAGGTGGAAAAACAAACTGCCTAAGTATGATTCCCAATCAGAGACAACGATAGACAGCTATCCCTGATTGAGAACCATACCCGGCCAAAACATAGAAACAGAAAACATAGAAATAAAGAAACTAGAATGCCCACCCTAGTCACACCCTGGCCTAACCAAAATAGAGAATAAAAGCCTCTCTATGGCCAGGGCGTGACAATATCCACAGCAAAACAAGTCCTACATCCACATAACCTGAAAGGCCGCTCAGCAAGGAAGAAGCCACTGCTCCAAAACCGCCATAATAAAGCCAGACTACGGTTTGCAACTGCACATGGAGACAAAGATCTTACGTTTTGGAGAAAAAAATAGAACTGTTTGGCCATAATGACCATCGTTATGTTTGGAGGAAAAAGGGGGAGGCTTGCAAGCCGAAGATCACCATCCCAACCGTGAAGAACGGGGGTGGCAGCATCATGTTGTGGGGGTGCTTTGCTGCCGGAGGGACTGGTGCACTTCTCAAAATAGATGGGCAGAACTGAAAAAGCGTGTGCGAGCAAGGAGCCTACAAACCTGACTCAGTTACACCAGCTCTGTCAGGAGGAATGGGCCATAATTCACCCAACTTATTGTGGGAAGCTTGTGGAAGGCTTCCCGATACGTTTGACCCAAGTTAAACTATTTAAAGGCAATGCTACCAAACACTCAATTGTATATGTAAACTTCTTACCCATTGGGAATGTGATGAAAGAAATAAAAGCTGAAAAAAATAATTCTCTCTAATATTATTCTGACATTTCACATTCTTAAAATAAAGTGGTGATCCTAACTGACCTACGACAGGGAATTTTTACTAGGAATGAATGTCAGAAATTGTGAAAAACAGTTTAAATGTATTTGGCTAAGGTGTATGTAAACCTCCAACTGTATTTCCTGACTATAATGTACGGTATTGAGAAATGTTGTTGCAGCCCTTCAGTTATTCAGACTTAACCTTGATTTCGATAAAATAACAGTTATATGCAAACTACTTTCTCTCTTTGAATGATGTTTGTTTTGTTCAGGTTGTGATTCTGTGAGAAAATATGAATCATGCGTTCATGAATGCCTACACGGTGTCAGATCAGCAATCAGGCCGTTTGTCATCTGTCAGCTGGAGTCATTGACAGTGATGTCCAAGTGTGTGTTAAATGAGATGTGACTGGTGGCTTTTCGCCGCCTGCGGAACCGGTGGACGTCTTTGTGGTGACTGAAGAAACCGAACAAAAAGAAGCAAAACAAACGGCAGTAAAAGTGAACCTCCTTGCTCATCATCATCATCACGGCCCCATTGTTCCTCCCTCAATCGCTACTGAATCGCCTCACTCTCATTACAGATTACAGCTTCAGCGGAGTGACTGTCCCCTTTCTCTCGCCTTTCTGTGCCACGGTCCTTCTCTTGATTAACATTTTCTGCTAGGCTTCACACCAAAGGCACAACCTGTGTGCTTTAAAGGCCATCTGAAAAAAAAGCCATCATGCGCTGGAGTGGAATCAGATAAGGCTATCTGGCAGGAGGTTTTAGTGCCTGGGCTTTGTCCCGCTCCTCCACCCGCCTTCGCTTCCTCCCTCAATCTCTCACTCCACTGCACCTTTTGTCCGGCTGATTTCCCGACGGAGTGGCCCCCTCAGTTGCAGACCCCCTGATCTCCCTTCAGCACGGACGTGTGTGTGTGTGTGTGTGTGTGTGTGTGTGTGTGTGTGTGTGTGTGTGTGTGTAAAAGTGAGTGCTTGAGAGGTGCAAGGCAGAGGCCCAGGAAAGAGAGGCAGGCCTAGGATAGAGAAAGAGAGAGAGTGTGGTAGAATAGAGTCCCCATTAGGGGGTTGGAGCACTACCTACCACGGACAGGACTGATGGGACCTGCCTCAGCCCGCCACCATGCTAAAGAGAGGAGACGGGGGATCCATTTACTCTGTCACATAAGCTGTCAATTCACTTCATTGGATTGATCAGTGCACTGATCCAGGCAGTGGAGTGTGTGTGTGTGTCTATTGAAGAGGGTTAGATTGGGGTCTGGGGGCTAGCTAATACCCAGCCCAGATGCTGCTCTGGGACCGAACGTGTGACTCGTGGGTCTCAGCGAAAGCCCCTTCTCGTCACAGATATTTGCAAACAGATGTACACAGCTCCACCGCAGGTTTTGATCAATCAAGCTTTAACAAGTCAAGTTGACTGGATGCGAATGTAATGCTTTGCATGTGAAAGGCGGAGGCTGCTGAAGGCCTGGTTTTGATTAGGCCTAAGCAGATAAATGGCAGATTGAAACGGCCCCCTGCAACCGGGGAGCAACCCAGAGGTCCAGGGGTTTAAGTCAGACTGATATAAACTCTGTTTCTGTTACTTTCTTCTGCTACCCAATGAATAGATCCATTATTCAGTGGACTCTTTCTCATCTCTACTGTATTGAAGTGGAAGCAGCTTAAAGTGCTTTCCCCTTGTCTCCCGTTTCTCTTCTCTCCCCTTCTCTCCCCTTGTCTCCCGTTTCTCTTGTCTCCCCTTGTCTCCCCTTCTCTCCCGTTTCTCTTCTCTCCCCTTCTCTCCCCTTGTCTCCCGTTTCTCTTGTCTCCCCTTGTCTCCCATTTCTCTTCTCTCCCCTTCTCTCCCATTTCTCTTCTCTCCCCTTGTCTCCCGTTTCTCTTGTCTCCCCTTGTCTCCCCTTCTCTCCCGTTTCTCTTCTCTCCCCTTGTCTCCCCTTCTCTTCTCTCCCCTTCTCTCCCCTTGTCTCCCGTTTCTCTTGTCTCCCCTTGTCTCCCCTTCTCTCCCGTTTCTCTTCTCTCCCCTTCTCTCCCCTTGTCTCCCGTTTCTCTTGTCTCCCCTTGTCTCCCATTTCTCTTCTCTCCCCTTCTCTCCCATTTCTCTTCTCTCCCCTTGTTTCTCTTGTCTCCCCTTGTCTCCCCTTCTCTCCCGTTTCTCTTCTCTCCCCTTCTCTCCCCTTGTCTCCCCTTCTCTTCTCTCCCCTTCTCTCCCATTTCTCTACTCTCCCCTTCTCTCCCATTTCTCTTCTCTCCCCTTCTCTCCCCCTGTCTCCCCGTCTCTCCCGTTTCTCTTCTCTCCCTTCTCTCCCATTTCTCTTCTCTCCCCTTCTCTCCCATTTCTCTTCTCTCCCCTTGTTTCTCTTCTCTCCCCTTCTCTCCCCTTCTCTCCCATTTCTCTTCTCTCCCCTTGTCTCCCCTTGTCTCCCCTTGTCTCCCCTTGTCTCCTGTTTCTCTTCTCTCTCCTTCTCTCCCATTTCTCTTCTCTCCCCTTCTCTCCCCTTGTCTCCCCTTCTCTCCCCTTGTCTCCTGTTTCTCTTCTCTCCCCTTCTCTCCCATTTCTCTTCTCTCCCCTTGTCTCCCGTTTCTCTTCTCTCCCCTTCTCTCCCATTTCTCTTCTCTCCCCTTCTCTCCCCTTGTCTCCCCTTCTCTCCCCTTGTCTCCCGTTTCTCTTCTCTCCCCTTCTCTCCCATTTCTCTTCTCTCCCCTTCTCTCCCCTTGTCTCCCCTTCTCTCCCCTTGTCTCCTGTTTCTCTTCTCTCCCCTTCTCTCCCCTTCTCTCCCATTTCTCTTCTCTCCCCCTGTCTCCCCTTCTCTCCCGTTTCTCTTATCTCCCCTTCTCTCCCCTTGTCTCCCCTTCTCTCCCATTTCTCTTCTCTCCCCTTGTCTCCCGTTTCTCTTCTCTCCCGTTTCTCCTATTTCTCTTCTCTCCCCTTCTCTCCAATTTCTCTTCTTCCCCTTCTCTCCCCTTGTCTCCCGCTTCTCTTCTCTCCGCTTCTCTTCTCTCCCGTTTCTCTTCTCTCCCCTTCTCTCCCCTTGTCTCCCCTTCTCTCCCGTTTCTATTCTCTCCCCTTCTCTCCCCTTGTCTCCCCTTCTCTCCCCTTCTCTCCCCCTGTCTCCCCTTCTCTCCCCTGTCTCCCCTTCTCTCCCCTTGTCTCCCCTTCTCTCCCCTTCTCTCCCCTTCTCTCCCCCTGTCTCCCCTTCTCTCCCGTTTCTCTTCTCTCCGCTTCTCTTCTCTCCTGTTTCTCTCCCCTTCTCTCCCCTTGTCTCCCCTTGTCTCCCCTTCTCTTCCCTTCTCTTCCCTTCTCTCCCGTTTCTCTTCTCTCCGCTTCTCTTCTCTCCCGTTTCTCTCCCCTTCTTTCCCCTTCTCTCCCGTTTCTCTCCCCTTCTCTCCCCTTTTCTCCCGTTTCTCTCCCCTACTCTCCCGTTTATCTTCTCTCCGCTTCTCTTCTCTCCCGTTTCTCCTTTCTGCTGCTTTCTCTTCTCCTCCTCCAGATTTGCTTTCTGAAATTGACGTGGATGTGTGATTAGCGATCATAGCAAACAAGCTGTAGGCCCTTCAGTTGCTATCTGAAATGTTGACCACTGTAGACTGGCGTCCTCACCATCCGTATATATCATCTCTAAAACGTGTACTACATGCTCAAACCCTTGTACTTGTATTAAACGTTTCCCCTAAAGTGAGTTATGATGCCTGTTTCTCTTAGTTAAACAATACATTGACCTCAGCCTACCCCAGGTTTGTAAAAACTCCTCTCTCTCTACACACACGAAGATTTAGCAGCCAAGTGCCACAGGAGGCCCCAGAGTGTGCTGCCTGCCCGGCTGGGAACCCCAGTGGACACACTGGCCCTTATTGCCCCCCCACTCACCACCAGAGGGATGCTGCTGGCCTCACATTGATAAAGACCAGACTCTCTCACACACACATACACATACATACACCTGAAGCCTGGCATACTGTATATCTAGATATTATTAGAAAATGTCAAAATGCTCACAGATGTTTCGTGATCAGTATGAAATAAGATATAAACCCAGTTTGAGATAACATTAAGTTTATATTTCAGTTTGGTGATGTGTGAGGATTTGTAAGCAGTGGATTTGAATTGAACACTATAGCAGAGGGTTGTGTGTGGCTTCTCTTCCCGCCAGAGAGCCTGTTAAACACAGAGGTTTGTATTTACTCTCTTTTTCCCTCTTCTCCTCTTCCTTTCTTTCTTGCAGTCGACTTCTTGGCAAAGTATTGCATTTTCAGCCAGGAGAAGCTGGCAGAATACAAAAGGGCTTTTGAAGCGGTAAGTGAAAGGGGATTTAAACCCTCTCTGTTCACACTATGCCTCAGATACACTCCCTCTTTCTTCCTTGTTTTCTGTCTCTCTCTTTTTCTAGTTCTTACTCTCTCCTTTTCACTCTTCCTGTCTCTCTCTTTCTCTCCTTGTTACTCTCCCTCCTTTTCACTCTTCCTGTCTCTATCTTTCTGTAGTTTTTACTCTCCCCCCTTTTCACTCTGCCTGTCTCTCTCTTTCTGTAGGCACCCTCATTTGTTGACTTCTGTGATCGAAAAAGCCTTGGTTTCATGCATGTCAACATCAGAAGCCTCCTCCCTAAGTTTGTTTTACCCACTGCTTTAGCACACTCTGCTAACCCTGATGTCCTTGCCCTGTCTGAATCCTGGCTTAGGAAGGCCACCAAAAATTCTGAGATTTCCATACCCAACTATAACACTTTCCGTCAAGATAGAACTGCCAAAGGGGGAGGAGTTGCAATCTACTGCAGAGATAGCCTGCAGAGTTCTGTCATACTTTCCAGGTCTATGCCCAAACAGTTCGAACTTCTCATTTTAAAAATGAATCTCTCCAGAAATAAGTCTCTCACTGTTGCCGCCTGCTACCGACCCCCCTCAGCTCCCAGCTGTGCCCTGGTCACCATCTGTGAATTGATCGCCCCCCATCTAGCTTCAGAGTTTGTTCTGTTAGGTGACCTAAACTGGGATATGCTTAACACCCCGGCAGTCCTACAATCTAAGCTAGATGCCCTCAATCTCACACAAATCATCAAGGAACCCACCAGGTACAACCCTAAATCCGTAAACATGGGTACCCTAATTGACATTATCCTGACCAACTTGCCCTCCAAATACACCTCTGCTGTCTTCAATCAGGATCTCAGCGATCACTGCCTCACTGCCTGTATCCGCTACGGGTCCGCGGTCAAACGACCACCCCTCATCACTGTCAAACGCTCCCTAAAACACTTCTGCGAGCAGGCCTTTCTAATCGACCTGGCCCGGGTATCCTGGAAGGATATTGACCTCATCCCGTCAGTTGAGGATGCCTGGTCATTCTTTAAAAGTAACTTCCTCACCATCTTAGACAAGCATGCCTGCAAAAAATGCAGAACTAAGAACAGATATAGCCCTTGGTTCACTCCAGACCTGACTGCCCTCGACCAGCACAAAAACATCCTGTGGCGGACTACAATGGCATCAAATAATCCCCGCGATATGCAACTGTTCAGGGAAGTCAGGAACCAATACATGCAGTCAGTCAGGAAAGCAAAGGCCAGCTTTTTCAAGCAGAAATTTGCATCCTGTAGCTCTAACTCCAAAAAGTTCTGGGACACTGTACAGTCCATGGAGAACAAGAGCACCTCCTCCCAGCTGGCCGTGCCTTCCTCCTGGCTACTCCAACCTCGGCCAACAGCTCCGCCCCCCTCCCCCGCAGCTACTCACCCACGCCTCCCCAGCTTCTCCTTTACCCAAATCCAGATAGCACATGTTCTGAAAGAGCTGCAAAACCTGGACCCATACAAATCAGCTGGGATTGACAATCTGGACCCTCTATTTCTGAAACTGTCCGCCGCCATTGTCGCAACCCCTATTACCAGCCTGTTCAACCCCTATTACCAGCCTGTTCAACCCCTATTACCAGCCTGTTCAACCCCTATTACCAGCCTGTTCAACCCCTATTACCAGCCTGTTCAACCCTTATTACCAGCCTGTTCAACCCTTATTACCAGCCTGTTCAACCCCTATTACCAGCCTGTTCAACCCCTATTACCAGCCTGTTCAACCCCTATTACCAGCCTGTTCAACCCCTATTACCAGCCTGTTCAACCCCTATTACCAGCCTGTTCAACCCTTATTACCAGCCTGTTCAACCCTTATTACCAGCCTGTTCAACCCCTATTACCAGCCTGTTCAACCCCTATTACCAGCCTGTTCAACCCCTATTACCAGCCTGTTCAACCCCTATTACCAGCCTGTTCAACCCCTATTACCAGCCTGTTCAACCCCTATTACCAGCCTGTTCAACCCTTATTACCAGCCTGTTCAACCCCTATTACCAGCCTGTTCAACCCCTATTACCAGCCTGTTCAACCTCTCCTTCGTATCATCTGAGATCCCCAAGGATTGGAAAGCTGCCCCGGTCATCCCCCTCTTCAAAGGGGGAGACACCTTGGAGCCAAACTGTTACAGACCTATATCCATCCTGCCCCGACTATCTAAGGTCTTCGAAAGCCAAGTTAACAAACAGATCACTGACCATCTCGAATCCCACCGTACCTTCTCCGCTGTGCAATCCGGTTTCCGAGCCGGTCACGGGTGCACCTCTAAACAATATCATAACCGCCATCGATAAAAGACAGTACTGTGCAGCAGTCTTCATCGACCTGGCCAAGGCTTTCGACTCTGTCAATCACCATATTCTTATCGGCAGACTCAGTAGCCTCGGTTTTTCTAATGACTGCCTAGCCTGGTTCACCAACTACTTTGCAGACAGAGTTCAGTGTGTCAAATCGGAGGGCATGTTGTCCGGTCCTCTGGCAGTCTCTATGGGGGTACCACAGGGTTCAACTCTCGGGCCAACTATTTTCTCTGTATATATCAATGGTGTTGCTCTTGCTGCGGGCGATTCCCTAATCCACCTCTACGCAGACGACACCATTCTGTATACTTCTGGCCCTTCCTTGGACACTGTACTATTTAACCTCCAAACGAGCTTCAATGCCATACAACACTCCTTCCATGGCCTCCAACTGCTCTTAAACGCTAGTAAAACCAAATGCATGCTTTTCAACCGTTCGCTGCCTGCACCCGCACGCCCGACTAGCATCACCACCCTGGATGGTTCCGAACTAGAATATGTGGACATCTATAAGTACCTAGGTGTCTGGCTAGACTACAAACTCTCCTTCCAGACTCATATCAAACATCTCCAATCCAAAATCAAATCAAGAGTCGGCTTTATATTTCGCAACAAAGCCTCCTTTACTCACGCCGCAAAACTTACCCTAGTAAAACTGGCTATCCTACCGATCCTCGACTTCGGCGATGTCATCTACAAAATAGCTTCCAATACTCTACTCAGCAAACTGGATGCAGTTTATCACAGTGCCATCCGTTTGGTTACTAAAGCACCTTATACAACCCACCACTGCGACCTGTATGCTCTAGTCGGCTGGCACTCGCTACATGTTCGTCGCCAGACCCACTGGCTCCAGGTCATCTACAAGTCTATGCTAGGTAAAGCTCCGCCTTATCTCAGTTCACTGGTCACGATGGCAACACCCACCCATAGCACGCGCTCCAGCAGGTGTATCTCACTGATCATCCCTAAAGCCAAAACCTAATTTGGCCGCCTTTCCTTCCAGTTCTCTGCTGCCTGCGACTGGAACGAATTGCAAAAATCTCTGAAGTAAGTTTTATCTCCCTCACCAACTTTAAACATCTGCTATCTGAGCAGCTAACCGATCGCTGCAGCTGTACATAGTCCATCGGTATATAGCCCACCCAATTTACCTACCTCATCCCCATACTGTTTTTATTTGATTTACTTTTCTGCTTTTTTGCACACCAATATCTCTACCTGCACATGTTCATCTGATCATTTATCACTCCAGTGTTAATCTGCTAAATTGTAATTATTCGCTCCTATGGCCTATTTATTGCCTACCTCCTCATGCCTTTTGCACACAATGTATATAGATTATTTTTTTCTACTATGTTATTGACTTGTTTATTGTTTACTCCATGTGTAACTCTGTGTTGTTGTCTGTTCACACTGCTATGCTTTATCTTGGCCAGGTCGCAGTTGCAAATGAGAACTTGTTCTCAACTAGCCTACCTGGTTAAATAAAGGTGAAATAAAATAAAACATTACAAAAGTAGTTCTAACTCTCTCTGTGGTTCTTACTCTCTCTCTCCTTTTCACTCTTCCTGTCTCTCTCTTTCTCTAGTTCTTACTCTCTCTCTCCTTTTCACTCTTCCTGTCTCTCTCTTTCTCTAGTTCTTACTCTCTCTCTCCTTTTCACTCTTCCTGTCTCTCTCTTTCTCTAGTTCTTACTCTCTCTCTCCACTTCACTCTTCCTGTCTCTCGTGATCCTAACTGCTATCCTGCTTACATGATGATGTTGTTGTTGATTATGATCATGTTCATGATGATCCCTTCAGGTTGTCATCGATGCTGATGGTTACATCTCCTGCCTGTAAGTGCTGATGGCACTAAAGAAGGTTATTCCTCCAGAGCTGCCCTCTGATGAAGACGAGATATACGTCTACAGGGTGAATACACACACACACAACACCTTCCGTATCACTTTGACCATGATGGTTTTTCTCTCAGATCCTGGAGATGGTGGATTTCAGGGTAACAGATGGACTTACAGACCTGAGGCTCTCTGCTGTGATTGCGAGCCTGGCGCAGAAAATAGCTACCATGGAGTAAGTAGTCCAAGTCACTAATCCAACTCCCTTTTCACGATGAAGTCGGAAGAGGTGTCACTGACCACCCCACCATAAATAAGAATAATAGTATGTCTGTCCACTGTGTATGCATCGGTATGTCTGTCCACTGTGTATGCCTCAGTGCGTGTGTACTGTTTTGAATGTGTTTGTGTATGCCTGTGAATATATTAAGACTACAACACGCCTAGTCAGGCCATTAAATCTGACCCGGGCAGTCATGATCCCAATACAGAACCCCCTCACACTGATTAGAGTTTGGGGCCTCTGTCACTACATTATGTCCCATATGCCACAGATTCCCACACACTGCACGTTTCTCCCTGGCCGTGGTTTATGGCTGAGTACTAAGTACTGTGAACAGGGCCCGCCTGAAGCTCCAGGGGTCTCCGGGGGTCAGGGGCTGCTCAGGGAGACACAGTCCAGTGTGAGAGCTCCCTCTCAGGGTGGATGCGGCCAGGGTCATGGGTCCCCTGATTTACGGCGGGCCCTTTGTGCTGCCCGGTGAAGAGGAGAAGAGGTTCCTACTCAATCCCATCTATGACTATAGACTGTCTGACTTCTCCATAAATGGAGAGGGACTAACTGGGGTGTTTAGTCTGGGAAGAAGTAATTGTGATCGTGATTCATTTTAACGCCCTGTGCATGGAAATGGTACTCTTTTCAGGGATCTTGTAAATGGTTCCTGGATATTTCTAACAGGGACCATGCCCAATCATTAACATCTCAGATAATACTGGCATATAATACTTCCAGAGTTTCCTAAACCGCCGATTTTCATCTGTAGGTCGTTAGATGGAAGTACAAGCTTCAAGACAAAGATTAGTCATCTTAATACCCTTCCCTAAAAAAACAATAGCGTCAGTCTCTCATCTGGCCCTAGCTGAACTAAATTGATCCTGTTACCTGCTCTAATCCTGTTGACTTTAGTCCTAGCGTAAAACTAATCTGTAACGGTACCCGAAAGATTCTACTCTCTGGTTGCCTTTGAGGATTGACCAGCATGAGTATACCAAATAATGATGTACCATGCCCTTATTTCCCCCTTCCCCCGCAATTCCCTTTATATCCTTCGCAATGTCACTCTACTATTCAATCTAGTTCTCCCCTCTGTGCCTCAGTATCTTTCGCTCTCTCGCTCTCTCTCAATGTCTCTCGCTCTCTCAATGTCTTTCTTTCTCTCTCTCTCTATCTCTCTCAATGTCTCTCCCTCTCTCTCTGGCGTGTTGCCCCCTGACTCAGTCCATCTGTCCCTGTATAACACTGTGCTTCTCAGCCTGCCTTGTACATTGCTATTCCCTCAGGGCAGGTCACATGACCTGAGAGACACATTTCCATACAGCAGCAGCCCATCAGAGCCAGGGTTGCATTCCCTTACAGGACACCAGTGGACCCCCCCCCCCCCCCCCCCCGAACCTGGAAGATCTGTAGTAGAATGTCACTCCTAGTAGTCTTTCCTCACTCTGACCTGTGTGTGTGTGTCACTTCTGAGTCCCTCCAAATGCATTCTCCTCTTCTTCTCCCTCAGACATGCTTTTATTAATTCTCTCCTTCCTTCACACTGCATTCAGACCAACTGTGGCCTGCTCAAATCCCCCTCTTCCAAAAACAAGTCTCAATTTCTCCATGTCACTCGATTTTAACTGGGTCAGCATGCATTTGCGTTCCAACACTGACCCCCAACCTCATCATGCCCCTGCCCCCCTAATGGAGGACTGACCAAAATGTTGGACATTACGTAAGTACGAAGTCTGCTGGGTTGTCCATGGCAGGGTGCCGTAGGAGGGCCAACAAAAGAAGTGGGTTAGGCTGCTATTATCCTCACTGGTCCTTCCCGGACCCATGTTTAGGGCGGCCATTATCATGACTGTCCTTCCCTGCACTGTCGTTTGGGCTCTTTTACGGCAAACCAAGTGCAATTAATGATCATTAGCTGCCCTGTCTCCTCTCGTTCCCATCAAGCCCCTCCCGTCTTGGCCCCGGTTGGGGAAGTGGGCCAATCGCAGAGCTGTGAGCACTCAGGCGTGCGCTCAACTCGGTGGCAGAGTGCTGATTCCATTCTTTCCCACTAACAGGCCATTCAGCGCGTGGGCCTGGCCGGGGAGGGACAAGGGCTCATTAGCACGGGGGGCTCGTTAGAGACCGGGGGACGGCCGTCGCTGTGCCACACGCTGGACAGGAGAGGTCTGTCCCAACACAATCTTCCGTGTCTCTGTCTAATTATTTGAACGGGGACTAGATTGTGTCGGTCAGCGAGTGGTCATATTGCACCAGAGCGTGCCCTGATCCCGGTCTCTCCCTCCTCTTCCTCTAATCTACCTCCACTGAACCCCCCAACCCTACTACCCCTCACCACCCACTCACTGTCTCCATCCAGAGCAGTTTTATCCGTTATCTGTGGCGGGATGTCCCCTTATCCATGGTCATTGTTTTGAGGACAGGCCACTGTGAGCAACCACAATGGGCTCAGAACACTTTACCATCACGTCTCCCCAAACAGCGTCACATGGGAGAGCCCCGCCAAAAAACACGTCGTCCGGGTTTGGCCGGGGTAGGCCGTCATTGTAAATAAGAATTTGTTCTTAATTGACTTACCTAGTTAAATACTTTTTTTTAAATAAACACGGATTCAAAGAACCGGGTAGGTTTTCCAATGCCTCGAGTAAGTAAAAAAACTAAACAGACATTGAATATCTCTTTGAGCATGGTGAAGTTATTAATTACACTTTGGATGGTTTATCAGTACACCCAGTCACTGCAAAGTTACAGGCGTCCATCCTAACTCAGTTGCCGGAGAGTAAGGAAACCGTTTAGGAATGTCATCATGCGGTCAATGGTGACTTTAAAACAGTTACAGAGTTTAATGGCTGTGATAGGAGAAAACTGAGGATAAATCAACAACATTGTAGTTACTCCACAAAACGAACCAAATTGACAGAGTGAAAAAAAAGGAAGTCTGTACAGAATAAAAATATTACAAAACATGCATCCTGTTTACAACAAGGCACTAAAGTAATACTGCAAAAAATGTGACGAAGCAATTAACTTTTTGTCCTGAATACAAAGTGTTATGGTTGGGGAAAATCCAATACAGTACATTACTGAGTACCACTTCCTATTTTCAAGCATAGGGGTGGCTGCATTGGGTTATGGGTATTCTTGTAATCATTAAGGACTGGGGAGTTTTTCAGTAAAGAAAAAACACAGAATGGAGCTAAGCACAGGCATAATCCTAGAGGAAAACCTGTTTCAGTCTGCTTTCCATCAGACACTGGGAGATTAATTTACCTTTCAGCAGGACAATAACGTAAATCAGAGTTTCCCAAACTCAGTCGTGGGGCCCCCCATGGGTACACTTTTAGTTTTTTGCCCTAGCACTACACAGCTGATTCAAATAATCAAAGCTTGATGATGAGTTGGCTATTTGAATCAGTTGTGTAGTGCTAGGGCAAAACATTTAACTTGCACCCAGCGGGGGCCCCAGAACCAAGTTTGGAAAACCCTGACCTAAAACACAAGGCCAAATCTACACTTGAGTTGCTTACCAAGACAACATTGAATTTTACTCGTGGCCGAGTTACAGTTTTGACTTAAGTCTGCTGGAAAGTCTATGTCAAGACCTGAACATGGTTGTCTAGAAATGATCAACAACCAATTTGACAGAGCTTGAAGAATTCTGAAAAGAATAATGGGTAAATGTTGCACATCCAGGTATGGAAAGCTCTTATAGACATACCCAGAAAGACTCATAGCTGTAATTACTGCCAAAGGTGATTCTAACATGTATTGACTACTTACATTACTGAGTAATTTGTGTAGATTGCTGACAAAAAAAATGTCAATGAAATCCATTTTAATCCCACTTTCTGAATGCACTATTCATGTGGTAATAATATTCAATATAATTCAGGTAGTTTGCTTACTCCCTAACTGTAAAGCCCATCTTTACCATGTACAGTATAGTTTAGCATTTACCATAATCACTCTCATGAAGGTATTTTCATGCTTACATCACAATCTCTTCCAACCTGCGGTACCTCTCCCTCTTTCATGGCCCCGGGAGGGTAATTACAGTGAAATAAAGACTTGGTAAACACTTTGAAGGGCATTTCAAATGAAATCTTAGTAAAACTAGCTTTTTCCAGAAGGACCAAGTGCATCTATAGAAAGAGAGAGAGAGAGAGAGGCTCCTTTTCGCTTTCATGGATTGCGGGGCCTTAATCTCGTTAAAGTGCCCAGCGGTGTACCTCCCGCGCCGCTCCGCCCCTCCCTCCCTTTAATCAGCCCTGAGACACACTACCACTCATCTCAGATGGACCAGGGTTATAGGATGGCCATTCACAAGAGGCAAGGCAGCCCGTCACATTCAAATGGGGAGGGCAGGCCGACGGGGCTGCTGAAAGGCACATAGGGAACATGAAAGCATGTGGCCATGGGTGTGGAAACTGAGCCTGGTCTAGGTGGAGGAAGGCTTTGTAATTATAGAGCTGGTGGTAGGGATAAGGTTATTAACTGGGCTGCAGGAGCTGGAGGGTAGAAGTGGGCTGATTGCCAGAGGATTATACCCCCTCCCCCCAATTATTACCTAGAATGCATTTAACTGTGCAAACAGGTGCACTCATACAAGACTAGAAACAGGCCGATGTAACATGAGGCGCTAGAAGAGGCACACACCGACCGACACACACATATACGAGACACACACGCACACCTCTGCCCTGTCTAAACCAAGTCCACACCATTGCATATTGAAAGGGCCTCTCTTTTTTTCCACCATGGTGTTTGTCCCTCCACAGCAGCTGTTCCTGTTCCTGCTGGAGGTGCAGACAGGGGGTGCTGTGGCCCAGCAGGGCTGTATCAGCGCAGAGCAGCTCCTGGTGGACCTAAAGGCCGGGGGCATCCGACCAGAACAAGAAGAAGCCATCAAACAGGAGCTCCGATACATCAGCTCCCTGGACCTGCTGGACTTCCTGGCGTACCAGCCCCTCTTTGTCCTAATCCACAACTCGGTCATCGCCAACCCACTGGATGACTCCAGCAACCTGTGTTGTCATTGGCTACACAGGCTTGATCCCTATTTGTCATTAGCTACCACACACTGTGGCAACAGGGTTCCAGGGTTCTCTTTCTAAAATGCTAGCTAATGCACTTAAAGCTGTTTTTTAGATGTTTTTTTTCGGGGGGGGGTGGGGGGCACATTTCATGTAACAAGGTCGACATTCTGAGACATTTCTTCAAAAGGGCTTTGGAGACACCCTTTGGAATATGCATTGATAAATAGCCTACTGAAGGTGGACATCTAAGCTTGAGAAGGGTGCTGTCTATGGTACTGAAATATGCAGGGCTTTTCAGTTGCGGTTCATGCTGAATCAGTAATGCACTGAATAGGGACATAACACGTTTAGACTCCAGTTAGACAAGGGATACACAATTGATGCTCATGGGGGGGGGGTCCTAAAATGCAAGATGCAGGTGCAACTTCAAACTTTTGCACAAATTAAGCATTGATTTAATGCATGATTTATGCCAAACCTTTGTGCGGGTTCTCCACCGCTTTAGTAACTGAGTAATGTGGCATTATGAAAATAAAATAAATGAAGCATGACCTAACCTAAATCCTCCTATGTGTTTTCAATCATCTCCCTCAGCTTCAAGTGAGAGGGTCCGGCAAGAAATTACAAATTAGATATAGCAGTTCTTTCTTTAATTTCTCTCAGGCTTGACAGAGTCGGGGAGGAAAGCATTAACGCACTCTGACAGGCGGTCACGGAATTGTTCGGACCATTCATTGCTGTTTTCGAGTAACTGTGTCATAGAAATTCTATAATGCCTAATAAGGGTACTAAAGAGAGCTATACATATTACCTGTCGTTTTTGTGTCTTGTGCCCTTCTTGGTAAGCTCTATTTTTATTTCATCTTTATTGTAACCCTTTCCTGCAGTCAAATGATCAAATCGCCCGCTAGAGCAATCCTGGGTGTAATGTTATTTTTTTCATAATTAATAAACATTTTCTGTTTTTTACGCCGAGAATTCGGTGTTTCTATGTCAAACGGTTTTGTTATATTTCAGTCTTCTGTGATGTATAATGTTGGGATGCAAAGTCAAAATGTAATACATTTTCGCTGACGCTTTTCATCTGAAAGCGTTAATGTTTTCAGTTGCCAATTTTTTTATTTGTGGTTTAAGCCCATAACCGTGTGTGAAGTGTATACTTTTGTTTCAAAGTACAGTAGATTTGTTTAAGACTACCAAGAAAGACTGTGTGACCCTGACTTAGCCCACTGCAGTAAAAGGTTAACAGGGAGTTCCATTGAGACCAAGGTTTATTTACCAAGCAAGCCCAGCATATACACAATTTAAAATATAATACAAATAGGCCTATACAAAATGACAAACACATTCAAGCAAAACAATCACATTCCTCAGCAAAGAGGTCCCCAATCAACAATTTCAACGAGAGGCACCACACATCCGGGAACTCTATAGATTGTTCCATACATAGGGTGCTAACAAACTAAAAGCAGAGACCGAAGGGATTTCCAGAGTAAGCCATCCCTGAGACCAGGTATGATACTGTAATTCGTATCTCTAAAAGTGATTAATTATGCTAGGTACGGCCAGAGTTTTTGAAAATAGCGCAATGAATCGACCAATATGACTTCAAAGAGGGCCAGCCTACTTTTTGGTAAAGAAGGCAGTGATGTGTATTGAACCTGCCGCCAGTAATAAAACGAAGTGCGCTATGGTAAACTGCATTTAACGGCGTTAATGAAGTGGCTGCTGCATTCATATAGATGTCACCATAGTCTAGGAACGGTAGGAACGTCGATAAAATGATCTGCGTTCTACAATTAAGCGAGAGGCAGGGCCTATTTCTATAGTAGAAGCCCATTTTTATTCTCAGCTTCCTCACTAAATCATCAATATGCTTTTTAAAAGACAGCCCGTCGTCTATCGAGATGCCCAGATATGTGCATGCAGGGACACAGTCGATGTTAGCACAATCTAAAGTACATGTGCTCTAAAAACATATAATTAAATACTAGTTTGAGGTCAATAAAGGTTTTCTGTAAGTCAATGAAGGCAGATTGATGATCAGATAGAGCCATGTCAACAGAAATGGCAGCAGAACACACAACTGTATGCCCGCGCACACAAGTGAAGGTAAAAACATTTTTTTTACAGACAAACCAATATTGTTTCTGTACTGTAGTTAGTAAAATGTACAGGACCCAAAATCAAACCTTGTATAACACCTTTCCTAATATCAAGGAAAGCTGACTTAACACCATCAGAAAATACACGTTGTGTCCTGTCTATAAAGAACTTGGTCCCAGCAATAGATTTCAAATCAGTATTTGTCCCTCTAGAGAGTTAGATAATGGTGCATTATACACAATGCACAGGCTTGATGTAATAGTAGGCTCCACTCAAATAATATGTAGGCCTAGTAGCCACGCCTTAGAATATATTCTTATATGACTACCATTTTACCGAATAAATCATTAATGAAGCATCAGCTATGATGTTTATCTTGGTGTCAAGGAATTGTATTGTGGTAACATCACAAGTTCATTACTGCTGAGCAATAACCCTTTCAGCTAGAGATAGTGGTGAACAATACCTGGCACTCTTTGACGATATTCCCTCTGGCAGCTGCACGCAACAAATGGTTTAAATTCAGCCAAACTGTTTTTTTTTCTTCCCAAGGACATTTGTTGAGTGCTAGTCGCGCGCTGCTGTAGGAAAGGCACACGCCGTCAGCCAATTCAATGCGCGGTCTCCACTCCACCACCAGACAACCGCATTCACTCATTAAACCAGGCACGCGCCTCGAAGCAAACGCGTCCCTACCTGTCAAACTCGATGCTTCTTGGCCTCGGGGAATAGATAGGTACCTGAACTAAACATATTTTCATCTAAAATATTTAATCAGTCTCTGTTTCATTGATTAAATCTTATGAACCAAGGCAAACAAGACCACCAACTGTCAACTTTTGTAATCAATATAATCAAACAACTACAAATGATTCCCTTCCCCTTGATTATGCTTATTGTGAGTTTCAATATATAGCCTACAGTTACGGTCAAATATACTGTCACCGTAGCACTTTACAGAGTGAAATGGAGCAGAATGTTATGGGCGCTCTTTGCAAAACTGTTTGAATGTCTATTTGTACACTGTAGGCACCTGCAACTTACCACAGGTGAGATCATTTACATGTAGGCTAAACAAGAATAACGTTTTAAGCTTTGCGTTTTTTCTTGTCATCGCAATTAACTTTATTTTCAGAGCTTAAACCCCTACAGTTCTATATGATTCAGAATCCTAATGTTGATGGTTTGCCAACGAAATAAGTATGTTTAAATTAGAAATATGATTGTTTGTTTTACAGAATTGCACAATATATTAGAGGTTCCAAAAACATAGTAAACTGATATAATTCAGTTATTTATACCGTTTCGTTTACTAAAGTTGTTTTTTTAGAGTTTATTGTAATGGATTTGACAAAGAGGATGGCATAGACGGACTGACGGAGTCATTGTCACAACTGGGACTTTTTCAAGTGCTATTTTGGGATGCTGGGCTTAGCTACATATTTTTCTCACTCTGATATGCACGCGCTTGCGCGCTTCAGCATTGAGCTGGTGCACAACAGAATTGACATGCAGCATGAACGCTCCAATATTCATGACACGTCTCCGCTAGCCTAAAGCCAGGCAAGACGTATTATCCCCCCATTAAGTATCCTCGGGCTAGAAACAGGGCTATTGGATTCTTGAGGATTCGAATTTGCTATTGTTATATTACTCTATTTGTATGTTAATAACTTATATTACAGGATGTACCGTTTTTTACGCAAATGGAGCCTCGCATAAAATGTGTTCGTTGGTGGAAGTGTGCGTAAAATGGGTAATATTTGTATAAAAAAATGTAACAGAAATATATTTCATTCCCCCCTCTCCTATATCCTTTCTCCCATTCCATCTCCAGTCAAAACACACTGTAACTAAAAGTGAATGTAAAATGCAAACGTAAAAAAGTCTGAGGTACAAAAGGAAATACTAGAAAAAAATTTATTATGAGACTAGAGTGTAGAAAATATGGTTATAGGCTTTTCTCTTTTCAACCAACATGATATAAGTAAAGGCAGTGTGGAGCTGGCAGTATAGCAATAGACAATGAATCGCCATTGTGCTCTGTTTGGACAATAGCTGCATAACCTTTGATCATCGTGAACTCCATGTACAATAACATGTATTTCCTATTAAATAAGACACATTGGTGCTAAATTCAAACGTCGGAGTGTCAAACCCCTTCTTGAAACCTCATTAATCAATGACCATACACAGAATAGCCAGCTGCAGAGCATCATACAAGTCTAAAATAGGCAAGAGGTAAGAGCAACGTATCAATATAAATATATACAAAAGAAAACATCTAAAAACAATCTCTTTACATACAAAAATATCTTGATATATTTCAAAAACATGTTTGATATAGAATTTCATATAATAAAATCCGCACATTGGAAGCATTTTAGAACTAAATGTCACATGAGTTTACAAAGAAGGGTTGATGTTCTTTGATTGGATTAAGCATAGTTTGAGAACAACATTTTAAATTATGCTTTGTGTGCTGTTGTAAAATCACTTTTGAAATGTTGTTTTCGTGGGCGAATGTGCTGGAAGGTTGGATTCCCACGCTGTCAGACATGGAGAGCCCGTTTTCTTTTTAGTCCTTTGGCGTTTTTGCTCAACACTGGCCTGCATGTCCGCAGTTTCTCTGGTTTCAAGGCGGTTCCTTTAGGTGGACTGGGTCGTGGACGACCGGAGCAGAACGCCAGCTCAGTGCGTCTTGTTCTAGAGGGCGCGAGCTCCTCTGTAATCCTCCCGAGCCATGCTGAGAGCTTACATCATTCAATTGATCCATATTCCTATAGTAACGAACAAGAAAAGGGGGTAAGACATTAGTTCAGTTATTTTCAATTGATCTTGAAAACCTAATAATGCAAATATTTATTATAACAAAGCATAATACAGTACTTGTAGAATATGAATGATAGGCCTGTTATAAAAACATTTTTACCTTATAGGATACAGTTTCTCAGAACCAGTTAGTGAAGTCCAGGAGTTCCTGCTCCTCGGGGCTGAGAGGGTCGTAGGACCCCTCGTCGGACGAGTAGGAGGACACTGGAGAGCCTGCCATGGAGTTCATCTCGTTGGGGTAGTTGTTGGGCGACAGGACCCCGGACTGAAATGCTGCGCTCACGGCGTCGTGCTCATCCAAAAGTTGTTGTAGTGCGCGAATGTACTCCACCGCCGACCGTAACGTTTCCACTTTGCTCATCTTCTTGTTGGCCGCGCCATTGGGGACGTGTTCCCGGAGAGTGGCGAAGCCGTTGTTGACAAGTTTCACTCTGTTGCGCTCCCTCTCGTTCCGCCGCGCCACAGTGTGCGGCTGCTGCTGCGGCAGGCTGTACCCAAAGCCGGCAAAGTTCAGCCTCCTCTTGCATCTTAGCAGCTCGGGCGAGGATGAGCGCTGTCTCTTCACCTTGGATGCTGACTTGCCGCTCCCTTGGCTGCTGGTAGGGCTGAGCTGGATACTCTGCGCTGCGGCAGCAAAGAAGCAGGAGGGCGGCATGAACTGCTGCTGGCTCACATTTATTTCCATCTTGGCTGTGATGTCCATTGGCACGTATTGAAAAATAAAATATAAGAGCTGCAGAGAATCTCAGAGTTCTTCTTTGGATTGATCGGTAGCAGTTGCGTCCTGCTCGTGGCGTTCACGTGTGGCTTAATGCTCACTTTAGCCGTGTTTAATGGGCGGTCTTGTGGGCTTCTGCCTCGCACACTCCTCAGTCTGAACTGAGTCCTGAGAAAGGCTAGTAGCGAGGCTTATACACTGGCAGCCCCACGCGCTGGACCTGACCACGCCTCCTCCTCGTGCTAGTTGTATTCACCTTGGCTCCTGTGCTGTTGCAATGCGTACGCCGGTCGCGTGCCACTTGAACCACTGAACAAACAGTCACCAAAGCACAACTGGTTGCAGCATGCCGACTTGTTCCAGATGTCTTGAGAGTTTTGAGCACTAATAGAATGTTAGTTTTCTTTCAACTCTGCTTTGAAAATCTAGCACCGGATCGCATGATTACGCGCAAAGGTTCCAAAATGCTCCTCATATAAAATGCATAAAAATAGAGCGTCTTTGGTTCAGAAATGGGACCTTATATAATATATATATTGAATTGTTTCATGGCGAATGAGAGATTGGGGGTATTGTTCATAAAAGTTGGCCACAATGTGATAGAATATAAAATAAGATCGAGGTCAAAAGACAAATAAGGCGTAATTTCATTTTATGCGTAAAATGAGTTAAACGTGTCCCTTTATGGGTGACTCAAACAACTGTTGAATTTTTTTGAATATATAATTTTTAAAAATTAGCTTATACAAGCGAACCTATTAGGCTATACTAGCTTTTTACGCATGCAGATAACCAATTTCTCAAGTGGACCGAAAAGTAGTGCTGAAAGGCAGCTCTCAAACTCAGGCGGACCTTAAAGGCGCTTATCAAAGATGTTAAGATGTAGTTGTTTGCATTGTCTTTGCGGTCCATACAGTATGGGCAGTATACTATAAGGTATACCTTATAGACCCCATTGACTGTAAGTTGTTTGGAACACTGTCGGGTTGGCAGGCACAAGCAGACCCCACAGTCTTGGATGACCCACAGTTTATTGTTAACACTTTTACAACCGCATTTGAATGCTTCGTCTTTCGAAGAATGGAGCTTTGTCCAGCAGAGGCGAATTTCCCACTTTCATTAGGCTAGAGCTAATCATCACCCTCGGAGAGGCGGAACGGAAGGGTAAATCTGAGAAGGGGCCATAAAGACGGACGCATTCGAGGATGTTTTGTGTATGATTTGATACACCCTATTTTGTTACAGTAACGACTCGACACAGTGTATTTCGACAATTTTGTTTTCTTTTAAAGGGCAGCATAATAGAACATGCCTTTCACTCAGAACAAAACCAACCGACTCCACTCATGGGGATGAGTGTGTGTGTGTGTGTGTGTGTGTGTGTGTGTGTGTGTGTGTGTGTGTGTGTGTGTGTGTGTGTGTGTGTGTGTGTGTGTGTGTGTGTGTGTGTGTTTTGAGGGGAGGGGGTAAATTGTGAAAATTTTCTGTGTTGGCTGTGGCATTCAAAATCAAGCCTGCATTGAAGAACCCAGCCCCCACCAACTTTTCTTTTCTTTTTCCTCCTTTTTTTGCACAGCAAGAGAGTTTAGAAAATAAGCGTGGGTTCTATTCAGTTTCCCCCAGTCCTCTCGCCATCGTCGGCTTTCTGAAACCTATCTACCATCCCCTGTCAGTGCGGTTCCAGAGTCCAATTAGCGCTTTGTAAAGACTTGTTTCTACTGCAGATCTTCCAGAGGCAGGCAGAGCGCTCCCTCTATTCGAGGGTTCCAGTCATAGCCGAGTGTAATAATTAATATGACATCTGGGCGCCCGAGTCTCCATTGAAACACCTCTGTCTTTCTGCTTTTGGAGTTCACTGAGACATCATAAAACAAAACTCATAAGGGCCCATTTGTCCTGGGAAATAATCCCTATGTGATATGCGGGATTAATTTTCAATTTGTTAGCTGTTAAACTAAATTGTGGTGTTTATTTTTTTAAATAATGTGGTCGTTTGGGGTCGCCCATGGCACTGACTCTACTTTGTATAATTTCTGCAGGTGCATTACAACAGATCAGTCTTATAATAACGTGAAAAGCCGCCACTGAATGCATTTTCAAAGATGCAAACACAGTGATCACGGTTATCAAAATTCTGATTCATCTTTACTAACAATTTATATACATGAATAGGTCTAAATAAAAAGTTTGAAGGGCATAGCCTATATTCAACTGCATTACCTATTCAATTGTGCTAAAAATAGAGTTTTAGATGAAAGACCATATCTGAAATAAAACATTTGAAGTGGACTATAGCATAGTGTTGTCTAGCTGGCGTACATGACAGTAATAGGGGACTTTAATTTTGAAAGTTTTGGACGTTTAAAATTAGGCTACTTTAAACATCTATCTGATGCTTTTGTTTTACTTATTGAGTAAAAGAAAACTGTTGTGCTATGCATTAATTAATTAATGAGACCTGTCAAGAACATCTGGAGTGAATGGTAATGACCTATGCCATCACAAGGCATCTGAGTAATCTGAATCTACTTCTCTCAGCAGTTAGCCTATTGAAGAGATGCTGAACTGAATATTTATCTGAAATTCCCTACAGTCGATGTGGACAATCATCCAGTCCTGTCTGTGGCCAGTGATGTGCAGCTGTTTAATGGGTCGTGACTACCTGTTCTGGTCTTTACACACACACACACACACACACACACACACACACACACACACACACACACACACACACACACACACACACACACACACACACATAATTAGAGAGACAGATCACCAGTGGTAGAAAAAGTACCCAACTGTCATACTTGAGTAAAAGAAAAGCTACTTTAATAGAAAATGATTCAAGTAAAAGTCACCCTGTAAAATTCTACTTGAGTAGAAGTCTATAAGTATTTGGTTTAAAATATACATAAGTATCAAAGTAAAAGTATAAATCATTTCAAATTCCTTATATTAAACAAGCCAGATGGCACCATTTTCTTGTTTTTATTTATTTACAGAAAGCCACGGGCACACTCCAACCTTCAAACATAATTTACAAACGAAGCATTAGTGTGTTTAGTGAGTCCACCAGATCAGAGGCAGTAGGGATGAACAGAGATGTTCGGTTGATAAGTGCATGAATTTGACAATTTTTCTGTCCTGCTAAGTATTCAAAATATTCAAAGTACTTTTGGGTGTCAAGGAAAATGTATGGAGTAAAAAGTACAATATTTTCTCAAGGAATGTAGTGAAATAAAAGTACAAGTAGTCAAAAATATAAATAGTAAAATAAAGTACAGATACCCCCCAAAAACGACTTAAGTAGTACTTTAAAGTATTCTTACTTAAGTACTTTACACCACTGGAGATCACTGAAAACAGCAGCTCTGCTGCAGTAAATATCCACAGGCTGTGCACTGAAATTATTCCGCACTTCTGAGAATATACCAACAAATGTAGGTCTTTCAAACATGTAGGCCTAATATCTAGGCAAAACAGTGGTGGCTTGGGTTCCTCACTCAAAGTGTCATATGGGTCAGAAGGGCCTTGGGTCCCTAGACAGAATGGATGAGGTGAAATAGTTGGAAAATATTTTGTCTTGTACAACAGCACCCTCTAGAGGATTGACAGTGCATCACCCAAATGCACCCGGACGAGTAACCACTTGATGGCAGTTGTACTTAGTTTTTAAATCTTTTGATTTAATGCCCACAGCAGTTTACCACGTTATTATTTTAGTTTACTGACATTATAATTTATCATTTACACTCATAGAATATTCTGGAATTACTAGGCTACATGTGAGTGTGACAGTCTATATTATGAACAATTGAATAATTAGCTAGGTGGGATTCAGTATTTGTGCATAAATACAAATGCAGGGATTATGTTACAATATCACATTTCCGTTGGCTGTTTCATTTTTTATTTACTTCACAATAACTAACGATATCTGTGGGATTATAATAAATATCGCCACGTGACCATACGAATCGCAAAATACAAAACGCATGAAGTCTGTCTCAAGTATGTTTCCGTACTGTTTTTGTCACGTGAGCGTTGTTTAAGGAGGAGCGTACAAATCCTCAGGTCTTACAAGTTTAGTATAGCTTTCTGTTATTTTTAGTGGTTATGGTTGATAACAGTTATCACGCCAAGTTTAAAAGCAGAAGCAACGCTTAAATATACGCTTTAACACAGCTAACTACTTGACGTTTATCTAACTTGCATCTGGATGTTGCAAATTGCAGCTGTCAGTGTCCAGCTCAGCTGTCAAACTGTTGTCTGGTGATATGCGGTCCTTGAGCTATGTTCAGCTTGTTAGTTTGGATTTCACCGGAACCCTTTTCCCTCGTGCAATTTGTCTTGGGGAGGCGGACAATGACTCAGTAAAATATCAGCAGCTAGACAATTATTCAGCGATCTTTCATTGTGTCCATGTTTTCAGACATAGGCCATCCTTGAAAAAAATGTGTGTAGTCGCAATGCTCACGGCGTTAGTGTATCCACCTGCTAGGGCCAGTTATACATACTGTAGCCTACCAATGACATGTATCAACTCGTTTTTTTGCCAGTTATTTACCCACCTACGTGGCAACATATAAATCATTTTCCAGAAGTCATAAACTGCTCTGCCCACTCTCCAATTGCCCACTCGTTGTCCAGCTGTGCCTTTCTAGTCCCTGTACTGTAAATAACAACTCTTGCTTTAGAGGGTCTCTGACTCATTCCCTCCAGTCACGATAAGAGGGTCAAGAGTGAAATAGTAGATGCCATAACAGTCCTCTTATCACATTCCTTGACCTTCAACATATTTATGACAACATATCTTGTATCTATGGAAACAAAATGTACCCATGGCCTTGACACCAAAACCTTGACATGAACTGTTATTATTTTTGAACAGCTGAATGAACTTATCGTGGGTGACACCAGTGGAAAGCTGCATGTGTACAAGAACGATGAGTCCAAGCCTTGGATCACTAGAGCATGTGTGGGCATGGTAAGTGGCTGCTTAGAGGGCATTTCATCACCTCTCTTTGAGTTCAAATATCGTCACATTTAAGTACAACTGTAGTGGCGTTAAAGAGGGAATTAGAACACCCCTGCCTGCACATCTGATTTCTGTTGTTATTTGAGCAGATGTAGACAAATATTTAATGAATTCTCTTTTTTGTTTCTTCTTTAGCTCACCTGTGTTGGTGTTGGAGACATCTGCAACTACGGAAGGGTGGGTGTGCAGAAACTGCATAGTCCTCCAGTCAGATGAGGAATAGTTGTGTTTTTCCCCCTTGCATCCAAAGAGTGCTATCATCTAACTATTCACCGCCTTAACTCATCCATCAGAAATGTGTAGTTGCTGTGGGTGCAGAAGGATGGTTTCACCTGTTTGACCTGTCTGCAGTGGCAGGAGCCAAGTCAGATTCATCCAGCCAGCAGGAGGCGCTGTTCTCTAATGACCAGAAACCCTGCTTCTCTCAGCACATTTCTGCCAGCACCAAAGTCATCCTTATTAGTGACATAGGTAACCTCTCTGTTCTGCACCCATTTCATCCTAGATGTAGGGACCCTCAATGCAATTGACCGTTTCTGTTTTGACTGCTTTATTCTCAGCCGTGTGTGTGTGTGTTTTGCAGATGGGGATGGGCGCAGTGAGCTTGTAGTGGGATACACAGACCGTGTGGTGAGAGCGTTCTGCTGGGAGGAGCCTACCGATTCTTCAGACCTGAGCTCTGGACAGCTGGTCCTGCTGAAGAAGTGGCTTCTGGAGGGACAGGCAGGTCTATACACAAACATGGAATATGTCAATCAAAGGCTGAAAAACTCCTGAGGGGTTTCCTATGGAGTAATCTAGATGACTCTACTCAGGGTTTTCTTACCATCTTCAGCAAGCTTTACATTCCAGCTCAGGCTTGGTCCGTTCTACGACGGTGGATATTGCTCGTCCGACTGCCGCTAACTCTAACAGGCTAGTAAACGGCGCATGTCGCACATGGCTAGTCGAACTCTTCATTGAGACAATGCTGAAACCTTCATCTATGAATTAATCAGTGTCACATTTTTATTTGTTCTGAGAGAAAAATTCTCTTGCAAGTTCAGCAGGCTATGGTGTGAAATAGGCTCTTAAAAGTGCCGTCTTTATTTTCCAACTTTTCGTTAAGGCCGGTGTGTTTATCAATGCACAAGCACCTTCCCACTCCTATTGATATTTGTTATTTATTAAGTCACACAAAAGTGTTACATTGCGTGAAGTTTAAAATGCATTCTATCATTACTAAATGTGAAATGTGATATCTTAACATTAGTATTTTGTAGCACACAACAAACATTTGATTAATAAAATATTGAGTCAGTCGTCTTCCTCAAATGGAGGGGATGATGCAGTCTTTGCAAGAGGGAGTGAATCTGAGTTAATTGATCCTCAACTCGTGGCTCAGTCATTTCATACAGGGTAAGTGGAGTTAGCTTGCCCAGGAGCAGGTTCGTTCTGAAAGATTCGTTGCCATAGAAATTGACCTGGCTAAAAGCTGAGCTACTTTTGTATGACCGGTTATCCCAAGTTGAACTCTGGCCCGACATATAAACCCCACATAACACTGGATGACTTCACATCCTGTAAAGTGTACACTCTACTATTTCTAATCCATTATTTCCTCCTGTGACAGGTGGACAGCCTGTCAGTAAACCCAGACCTAGAGGGTCTTCCTGAACTGATGGTGACCCAGCCTGGTTGTGGCTTTGCCATCCTGCTGTGCACATGGACGGACACAACAGGGCTCCTCTGAGGCGGGGCCTGGGGAGGAGGCTCCACCCACTCCTGGCAGGTACATACCACTGGACATGCAGAGCACCTAATACTTATGCAGAGAACCTAATACATCTTTAGATGACTAGGTTGGTGTCCAGCACTGAGTGCTGCTGTAAACGTATGAATAATTCATTCCATTTCTATGGCTTTAATGTTTTCCTTAACCCCGTGAGAACCAGTGATCTGCAGGTCTTGAGCTGTTTTAGTTCTTTAAAAAAATGTATCAGACTGTCGTATTATTATTATTATATGCAGTTTAAACAATACTCTTGATGCCATTAACAATTTTAAGCATAAAATGTTGGTAATTTTAGTATGTAAACAATGTGATCGTGTAGTTTTTTGTGTTCCAGGCACACTGAAACTGATGGACAGTTCAGAGCAGTTGAGGTGCTCAGTGCAGGTGGATCACCAGCTTTTTGCTCTGCAGAAGCTGGACATCACAGTGAGTTTATAAAAACAGTAAATGTTTTTTTTTAAGTGACTGCCTGTGACCGTGCGGTTTTTGACTGTGCCTCTTGTCTCCAGGGCGACGGCAGAGAGGTGGTGGTGGCGTGTGCCTGGGATGGTCAGACCTACATCATCGACCACAACCGCGTGGTGGTGCGCTTCCAGTTTGACGAGAACGTCAATGCTTTCTGTGCAGGTGAGATCTCATTCTGAACCACACATTCTTGTCAGATCCCTCACCTATGTATACCTGATTTACGTGATGACGAAGCAAATGATATTGACAGTATTAATACAAAAAATGTTTCCAGCTCATGTCACCATTAGATGGCAGTGTTGGACTTCAGGCTCACATAAACAAGCTACATCCTCTCTATCTCCCACTCTCTCGCTCGCTGTCAAACGCTGTCTCTCCAATTTCTGCACGAGCCCCACTGCCTCTGAGAGCAGAGAGAGATCCTATTGTTATCTAATAAGAGGATTAAAGAAATGGGCAAGAGAGAATCAAATGAAATTCTTTTTGTCACATGCTTCTTAAACAACAGGTGTGGAGTAACTGTGAAATGCTAATTTACGGGCGCTTTTCAACAGGGAATAAATGCAGAATGTGTAACGATGACTGCATGTTGAAGCTACAGACAGGACTGTCAGAGTCAGTGTGTGAACAACACACACTCAGGGGTCATCCATGCTTTGTCTCTGTGGTTATTGGAGTGAAATAGTTCAGCCTCACCACTGTTGGCATTGCTTGCGAAACACACATTATTATAGGCCAGTGTTCACAGGGCCACAGTGATGAGCAAATATTTTCTTACAAGAAAACCTGCATTGTTGGTTAAGGGCTTGTCATTTCATGGTAAGGTCTACGACACCTGTTTTATTCGGCGCATGTAACAAATAACATCTGGTTTGATTTATTTGATTTGAACAATCCTATTTCTAAGCCTCTCCTATTGTCACTGAATGTATATTTTACTGTAATGACTAGGGCCTGGAGTTTTTCCTGATTAAGACATGTGATTAGGGGAAACCCTTGTTGTCTAACCGGCCTTACATGTTGGTGTTTAACAGGTCAGTACACCTGTAAGGATGGCAAGAACAGCCCCTGTCTGGTGTACGTCAGCTTCAACCACAAGATCTATGTGTACTGGAGGGTGGAGCTGGAGCGCATGGAGCCCACCCATCTCCTTAGGGTCCTGGAGGAGAGGCCAGAGTTCAAGGCCCGGCTGGAGCAACTGGGAGTGGGTGAGTTGGAGTTAGACAACAATATAAACCTAAAAGCTACTCTCACTCAAACCATATCAAGGGAAAAAATGAGTTAGTTCTAACCTCCTCCGCAGGCTCGTTACTAGAGAGAGCCGACAGGTGGGCTAAGTAGGTCAAAATACAAAAATAATCTTGCACGTAATTTAATTAGAACACAGCACCAGGTAGAAAGCTCCTGGTTTTCCCTGTCCACCATTTTGTTTAGTTCCCCATTAACTCAGCTAATGCTACCTGACACACAAATAGTGCATGTACTGTTCTGTATTCATGTCCTCTAACTGAGAGTAAGGGAAACAGATTAAATGTGTGTGTCCTCTACTCGTCTAAATGTATGTAAAAACCTGTCCCCGCCAGCAGACTTTTGTTCTGATGCGTGACTGGAGTATTTATAGAGGCAGAGGCTGGAATCCACGCATTCACTCCTGTGGAGCAGACGGGACCACTCTCTACATCTCTCTCTCTGCCTCTCTCTTCTTTGCTCTCTATATCCCAGGGGAATTCTCTCTCAGCAGGCTAGCAACACTGTCAAAGGGCTGCCCAGATTCACAAACACATACATCACACACACACACACACACACACACACACACACACACACACACACACACACTGAGGGACACATCTAGAGACGTACAGAAGTTCCATCACACAGCTGTTCATTGTAGGGTGTGGGTGGACATGCACAGGACAGACTGGGGATATACAGTTGAAGTCGGAAGTTTACATACACCTTAGCTAAATACATTGTTATTCACAATTCCTGACATTTAATCCTAGTAAGAATTCTCTGTCTTAGGTCAGTTAGAATCACCACCTTATTTTAAGAATGTGAAATATCAGAATAATAGTAGAGAGAGTAATTTATTTCAGCTTTTATTTCTTTCATCACATTCCCAGTGGGTCAGAAGTTTACATACACACAATTAGTATTTGGTAGCATTGCCTTTAAATTGTTTAACTTGGGTCAAACATTTCGGGTAGCCTTCCACAAGCTTCCCACAATAAGTTGGGTGAGTCAGTTTTGTAGGCCTCCTTGCTCGCACACGCTTTTTCAGTTCGGCCCACAGTTTTTCTATGGGATTGAGGTCAGGGCTTTGTGATGGCCACTCCAATACTCCAATACCTTGACTTTGTTGTCCTTAAGCCATTTTGCCACAACTTTGGAAGTATGCTTGGGGTCATTGTCCATTTGGAAGACCCATTTGCGACCAAGCTTTAACTTCCTGACTGATGTCTTGAGATGTTGCTTCAATATATCCACATAATTTTCCATCCACATAATTTTCCTACCTCATGATGCCATCTATTTTGTGAAGTGCACCAGCCCCTCCTGCAGCAAATCACCCCCACAACATGATGCTGCCACCCCCTTGCTTCACGGTTGGGATGGTGTTCTTCGGCTTGCAAGCCTCCCTCTTTTTCCTACAAACATAACGACGGTCATTAATGACAAACAGTTCTATTTTGTTTTATCAGACCAGAGGACATTTCTCCAAAAAGTACGATCTTTGTCCTCATGTGCAGTTGCAAACCGTAGTCTGGCTTTTTTATGGCGGTTTTGGAGCAGTGGCTTCTTCCTTGCTGAGCTGCCTTTCAGGTTATGTCGATATAGGACTGGTTTTACATTTTCCTCCAGAATCTTCACAAGGTCCTTTGCTGTTGTTCTGGGATTGATTAGCATTTTCGCACCAAAGTGCATTCATCTCTAGGAGACAGAACGCGTCGCCTTCCTGAGCGGTATGACAGCTGCGTGGTCCCATGGTGTTTATACGTGCGTACTATTGTTTGTACAGATGAAGGTGGTACTTTCAAGCATTTGGAAATTGCTCCCAAGGATGAACCAGACTTGTGGAGGCCTACAATTTTTCTTCTGCGGTCTTGGCTGATTTCTTTTGATTTTCCCATGATGTCAAGCAAAGAGGCACCGAGTTTGAAGGTAGGCCTTGAAATACATCCACAGGTACACCTCCAAATGACTCAAATGATGTCAATTAGCCTATCAGCAGCTGCTAAAGCCATGATGTCGTTTTCTGGAATTTTCCAAACTGTTTAAAGGCACAGTCAACTTAGTGTATGTAAACATCTGACCCACTGGAATTGTGATACAGTGAATTATAAGTGAAATAATCTGTCTGTAAACAAGTGTTACAAAAAGTACTTGTGCCATGCACAAAGTAGATGCCCTAACCGACTTGCCAAAACTATAGTTTGTTAACAAGAAATTTGTGGAGTGGTTGAAAAACGAGTTTTAATGACTCCAACGTAAGTGTATGTAAACTTCCGCCTTCAACTGTATTATACATCATGTGAATAGAGAGAAATAGTAATGGTGTCTTTTTGTAGGCACCACTCTGCCATGGTTCGTTGGGAAAGGCCTATGGGTAAATGAATGGAGGTTTTGGATATACGCCATGAAACAAGGTTGGTGGTAAACACAGGCTTGTTCTATGAGACGATCTTCATCTGCTAACATCACTTTTTTTTGTGTATTCTGAAGCATTTATGTCGTCAGAAAAAGCACACAGTGCACATGAAAGGCTTCATAATTCATAAAGCCCATGTTTACTGCCTGATATTATCTCATCGAACAAAACGTAGAAGATCTCCTAAGCCTGTGTCAACCTCAGACCTTATTTTCGGCGTTTATCCCAAAACCCCGTTCTTTCCCATTCATTTCCCCCAAAGAAACGAACCAGAGGTATCTCTTTTCCGTTTTTTTCAGGACGACAAGCTGCCGAGCTCTATACAGGCTTATCTTTCTGCTACATGAGCACTATCTCCATCTGTCCCTGGGCTCCCACCAATGAATGACATAGACTGCACTACATAATACAGTAGCTAGCTTCCTGTCTGTTTATGTTTGTGTTGCGTATGCACGTACTGTGTGACTGTTCGTTTGTACTATACTCTGCTGCTCTGCATGGCCCTCTCTGTCGGAACCAGTAGCTGCTGTGCTCACAGAGTGACAGATGGTCCAGCTACGGCTCATAATAATGGCCGGAACGGCGCAAATGGAATGGCATCAAACCCCTGGAAACCATGTGTTTGATGTATTTGATACCATTCCCTGATTCTGCTCCAGTCATTACAACGAGCCCGTCCTCCCAAATTAAGGTACCACCAACCTCCTGTGCACGACACTGACAGCTTCTATATAAACACTGCCATCCTGGCTACAGGGCAGACACGCTGTTGAACTGTCTCCTGTTTCAACAACAGAATGAAGCACTAGCAGGGTAAATCAATTTGGCCCAAAGAAATGATCATTAATCCCTTAATTAGCCTCTTGATTAAATCAAAGGTCTGGTGAGCTGACTGCTCGCCTAAATGATTACATAGTCTGCAGATAGCCATTTCAGGTAGGCCTTATTCATAAAAATAAAATAAAAAGATTTCCTAACAGCAGCTAAGCCTAGTGGCTTCCTGTTCCTGCAGCGTGTTAATAATTCAACCCCTGGGCGTGTTGGTGCTCCTTCCTGCAATTTCAGAGAACTGTTACCTAACTCGCCATGAGACACATAGTGGTCATGGAGAAGGGGCTGGGGGGGGGGCAGAGAGAGAGAGGGGGTAGGGACAGAGGGGCAAGGACAGAGAGAGACAGAGGGGGTAGGGACAGAGAGAGAGAGGGGTAGGGACAGAGAGATAGAGGGTGTAGGGACAGAGGGGGCAAGGACAGAGAGAGACAAAGGGAGTAGGGACAGAGAGACAAAGGGGGTAGGGACAGAGAGAGAGAGAGGGGTTGGGTCAGAGAGATAGAGGGTGTAGGGACAGAGGGGGCAAGGACAGAGAGAGACAGAGGGGGTAGGGACAGAGGGGGGGACAGAGAGAGACAGAGGGGGTAGGGACAGAGAGAGAGAGAGAGAGAGAGAGAGAGAGGGGGGGTAGGGACAGAGAGAGAGTGGGGGTAGGGACAGAGGGGGTAGGGACAGAGAGAGACAAAGGGGGTAGGGACAGAGAGAGACAGAGGGGGTAGGGACAGAGACAGAGGGGGTAGGGGCAGATAGAGAGAGGGATAGGGACAGATAGAGAGAGGGGTAGGGACAGAGAGAGAGAGGGGTAGGGACAGAGAGAGGGTGTAGGGACAGAGGGGGCAAGGACAGAGAGAGACAGAGGGGGTAGGGACAGAGGGGGGGACAGAGAGAGACAGAGGGGGTAGGGACAGAGAGAGAGAGAGAGAGAGGGGGGGTAGGGACAGAGAGAGAGTGGGGGGTAGGGACAGAGAGAGACAAAGGGGGTAGGGACAGAGAGAGACAGCGGGGGTAGGGACAGAGAGAGACAGAGGGGGTAGGGACAGAGACAGAGGGGTAGGGGCAGAGAGAGAGAGGGGATAGGGACAGATAGAGAGAGGGGTAGGGACAGAGAGAGAGAGGGGTAGGGACAGAGAGAGGGTGTAGGGACAGAGGGGGCAAGGAAAGAGAGAGACAAAGGGGGTAGGGACAGAGAGACAAAGGGGGTAGGGACAGAGAGAGACAGAGGGAGTAGGGACAGAGAGACAAAGGGGGTAGGGACAGAGAGAGAGAGAGAGAGGGGGTTGGGACAGAGAGATAGAGGGTGTAGGGACAGAGGGGGCAAGGACAGAGAGAGACAGAGGGGGTAGGGACAGAGGGGGAGACAGAGAGAGACAGAGGGGGTAGGGACAGAGAGAGAGAGAGAGAGAGAGGGGGGGGGTAGGGACAGAGAGAGAGTGGGGGGTAGGGACAGAGGGGGTAGGGACAGAGAGAGACAGAGGGGGTAGGGACAGAGACAGAGGGGGTAGGGGCAGATAGAGAGAGGGGATAGGGACAGATAGAGAGAGGGGGTAGGGACAGAGAGAGAGAGGGGGTAGGGACAGAGAGAGGGTGTAGGGACAGAGGGGGCAAGGACAGAGAGAGACAGAGGGGTAGGGACAGAGGGGGGGGACAGAGAGAGACAGAGGGGGTAGGGACAGAGAGAGAGAGAGAGAGAGAGGGGGGTAGGGACAGAGAGAGAGTGGGGGGTAGGGACAGAGAGAGACAAAGGGGTAGGGACAGAGAGAGACAGCGGGGTAGGGACAGAGAGAGACAGAGGGGGTAGGGACAGAGACAGAGGGGGTAGGGGCAGAGAGAGAGGGGATAGGGACAGATAGAGAGAGGGGGTAGGGACAGAGAGAGAGAGGGGTAGGGACAGAGAGAGGGTGTAGGGACAGAGGGGGCAAGGAAAGAGAGAGACAAAGGGGTAGGGACAGAGAGACAAAGGGGTAGGGACAGAGAGAGACAGAGGGAGTAGGGACAGAGAGACAAAGGGGGTAGGGACAGAGAGAGAGAGAGAGAGGGGGTTGGGACAGAGAGATAGAGGGTGTAGGGACAGAGGGGGCAAGGACAGAGAGAGAGACAGAGGGGGTAGGGACAGAGGGGGGGCAGAGAGAGAGAGAGAGAGGGGGGGACAGGGACAGAGAGAGACAAAGGGGTAGGGACAGAGGGTGGTAGGGACAGAGAGAGAAAAAGGGGTAGGGACAGAGAGAGACAGAGGGGGTAGGGAGAGAGAGAGAGGGGGTAGGGACAGAGGGGCAAGGACAGAGAGAGACAGAGGGGGTAGGGACAGAGAGAGAGAGAGTGGGGTAGGGACAGAGAGAGAGTGGGGGTAGGGACAGAGAGAGACAAAGGGGTAGGGACAGAGGGTGGTAGGGACAGAGAGAGAAAAGGGGGTAGGGACAGAGAGAGACAGAGGGGTAGGGACAGAGAGAGACAGAGAGAGGGTGTAGGGACAGAGGGGCAAGGACAGAGAGACAAAGGGGTAGGGACAGAGAGAGACAGAGGGGGTAGGGGCAGAGAGAGAGAGGGGTAGGGGCAGAGAGAGAGAGGGATAGGGACAGAGAGAGAGAGGGGGTAGGGACAGAGAGATAGAGGGTGTAGGGACAGAGGGGGCAATGACAAAGAGAGACAAAGGGAGTAGGGACAGAGAGATAAAGGGGGTAGGGACAGAGAGAGACAGAGGGGTTGGGACAGAGAGATAGAGGGTGTAGGGACAGAGGGGGCAAGGACAGAGAGAGACAGAGGGGGGGGGGCAGAGAGAGACAGAGGGGGTAGGGACAGAGAGAGAGAGGGGGGGGGGTAGGGACAGAGGGGGTAGGGACAGAGAGAGACAAAGGGGTAGGGACAGAGGGTGGTAGGGACAGAGAGAGACAGAGGGGTAGGGACAGAGAGAGACAGAGGGGGTAGGGACAGAGAGAGACAGGGGGATAGGGACAGAGAGAGAGAGAGGGGGAGGTAGGGAGAGAAGGGGTAGGGACAGAGAGAGACAGAGGGGGTATGGACAGAGAGAGACAGAAGGGGTAGGGAGGGAGAGAGAGAGGGGGAGGTAGGGAGAGAAGGGGTAGGGAGAGTAAGGGAGAAGTAGGGAGAGGGGGTTGGGAGAGAAGGGGTAGGGAGAGTAAGGGAGAAGTAGGGAGAGGGGGTTGGGAGAGAGAGAAGGGAGTGGAATAGAAAGAGGCTCAAAGAGAGGGAGATGTTAGAGAGAAAAGGAGTGACAGACTGTAGCTAGAGAGAGAGAGGTCCTTATGGCTAAACCCAGTTTGCAGTGCGACATCAGTTTATTGCTGATAGATAGCGCTGCCTGTGTGTGTGTGTAGCTGTCGCCTGTCACCAAGTCTGAGTTCCACACACAATGGTAGACATCTTCACCCACCCATCACAAATAACAACCAAACGCATCCCCCTTCTCTGACTGTCGACAGACCTGAGGTATTATATATGAGTCATTTCTTAATAACACGGAAGGGAGTAAAGTAAATGTATCTACAGTGTGTTTTATGTTTATCAGGAAGCTTATTTTCTCTGACTTCACAATGTGACAATGCAGGATAATTCTGGCTGTTGCTGTACAAGGCGTCGTGAGGAGAGATGCATGTTGTTATACCTATGGGGACTTTTATCTCTCTCTGCTTGTGCTTATTTCTGCAGTAAATGAATAACCCGAGCGGCGTTGCCATGCAGACGGTACAGTTGACTTTGTACCACCACTCTCAGGTGTTTCACTGTGGCAAGCTGAAACATTTATGTTAAGTGAACCTGTGTACCTGTCTGCAGTATGTCATTACTATGTAAATATGGGTTTGAACAGCACTTACAAAGTTGGGCCCTCAACAAGAAAGCTCAGACATGCAGCTACTACATACTGTCTGTCTGCATCTCTTGATTTAACATGCTGCCCTAATGCATTTTCTTTAAGGGGCCAGCTATATGAATGGCCCATCCGTAATGCATGGCATCCTGCTTCTGCATGATGATGTCACACTTTTTTCTGCATTACCTTCCCTAAGCAACCATGGTCATGCATTCTAAACTCCCCAGTTTAAGTGAATGCCGGTAGAAGAGCTCCTCAGAGCAGCAGGGAGCTCCTCCACTGGCTCAGCCGTGATTTATTCATCTAAAGCAGTGCTCTCATCTTGATAGAGGAAATGATGGTTGAAATGACTAATTATGTATACATTCCAATCAGAACTGACTAGTCCAAATGCTATAATGTACTGTACATGTGAGTTTTCTCTCTTGCTCCCTTTCCCAATTGTATATAATGTAGTCAGGAGTTTAGTAACAATGAAGGTCTGTTCCTTAGTTCATTCAGTTGTACAAATCTCCAGGTGGTGGGAACGGGCCATCTCCAGATTGTCGGGAATGTTGATTTATGCTGACTGGCCTTGACTTCGTGCTGATAACGCGAGGGCTCAAGAGCTAGAGGGGCCCTCTGTTTGTGAAATGGAACGTTTGGAAAACGCTGACGTCATTTTCAGTTTATAACCTGTGGAAATGTGTGTAAGCATTTAGTACTCTCTGGAATAAAACGCTCTTACCTGGCTTTTAAGACTGGTCTCGATCTACTTCATGCATAATTAATGAACTTACACCTCATTAATGAATTAGAAACGAGTGCGATTTTGGTTTTGGCAACAAAATACATAGGAATCTAGAATTCCTCTATCACATCTACATTTCAAAACCCCACTAAAGACAGAGTTTAATACAGAGCGACTCGGTCGAGCCACTGCGGTCGTTCGTGAGGAGTTCAGTTTTTTTGTTGTGGCCCTTCCCTGCCCTAAGGCAAGATGCCGGTTTGACAGAGTTAATGTAGCGATGGGTTCAACCACCAATATTTATTCCCGGCTTTTCATCTTGTAAATTATACCAAATGTGGGCCATTTTAGTCCCATTCTCTCTGTCTTTTTGTTCTGTGATCGTTGATCCTCAAGGATCTGGAGTGGTACTGCTGTTACATAATTACCAACAGCGTTATGTAACTTGACCATCAGCGTAGCAGCAAGACTGTACTCTTGTTTGTCAGTTTTGTATTGCAGAGGACTTCTAAGTCGAGGCAACAAGTGTAAACGCTGGCTGACTGCTGGATGGGTCTATAAGGGAAAATCCTATATCAGCTTCTAGTCTGTCTACTCTGGTTCTCATGTATTATAAATGAGGAGGGACGAGTGGAGGACTCAGTGGCTGCCTCAAGTGTGTACTGTATGTGTGTGTCTAGACTCTGGGCTCAGGTGTCTCTTGGGTATCCTACTCTGGAGCTCCCCTCCCCTTTATGGGCCAAGGCCCTGCAGTGCAGTGTGTACCAAAGCATGGACACTTTGTTTTTCATCTGTTTAGTTTCACTTCTCCAGGTTAGAAGTTGCATACAGGTAGCTGCCAAAATAATGGAAACAAAGGGAAATTGACAGCAGGTGCTTCCACACAGGTTCCTGAGTTAGTTAAGTGTTTAACATCATGCTTAGGGTCATGTAAAAAAATTAATCTGGGCAGGCCATTATTTCTCCTACCATGACTATGCCCCCATAGGATGACTATGCCCCCATAGGATGACAATGCCCCCATAGGATGACTATGCCCCCATAGGATGACTATGCCCCCATAGGATGGCAAAGCCCCCATAGGATGACAAAGCCCCCATAGGATGACTATGCCCCCATAGGATGACAAAGTCCCCATAGGATGGCAAAGCCCCCATAGGATGACAAAGCCCCCATAGGATGCCAAAGCCCCCATAGGATGACTATGCCCCCATAGGATGACTATGCCCCCATAGGATGACAAAGCCCCCATAGGATGACAAAGCCCCCATAGGATGACTATGCCCCCATAGGATGACTATGCCCCCATAGGATGACTATGCCCCCCCATAGGATGACAATGCCCCCATAGGATGACAAAGCCCCCATAGGATGACAATGCCCCCATAGGATGACAAAGCCCCCATAGGATGACTATGCCCCCCATAGGATGACAATGCCCCCATAGGATGACAAAGCCCCCATAGGATGACAATGCCCCCATAGGATGACAAAGCCCCCATAGGATGACAAAGCCCCCATAGGATGACAATGCCCCCATAGGATGACAAAGCCCCCATAGGATGACAATGCCCCCATAGGATGACAAAGCCCCCATAGGATGACAAAGCCCCCATAGGATGACAAAGCCCCCATAGGATGACAAAGCCCCCATAGGATGACAAAGCCCCCATAGGATGACAAAGCCCCCATAGGATGACAAAGCGTTTTCCACCACCATCAACAAAACACTAAAGGATGGAATTTCTTGTGGAGGAGGTGTGTCTCATCCCTCCAATAGAGTTCCACGCCCTATTAAGATATTTTTATGTTGGTGTTTCCTTTATTTTGTCAGTTTCCTGTACGTTCATTAAGGTATTTAATGAACCGGTGATGGGAACTGTAGAATGTGTGTTCTATGTCCTCCTTCCTCTCTGTTAATCATTATATTCATGGGTCTGGCCAGGCTGTTCAACAAGTTATGTGATTATGTTTTTAGGTTGATCGTTACTGTTACTGTGGCATGAGAAAAACAACGCTGATATATGCCCTTATATGTAGCCGGCTCATTGGTCAGCAGCATTCCTATCAGCTTTGTCGAGACTTGTTCCTGTTTTGCCCGTTAATGGTCAAACGGTTGGCACGTCCGTGTGTCACGCTGCTTCCCAGGACCTGTGTCTCTGTGCGTCAAGACTGAAGGGACAGAAAAACACTGCATTCTATAACTGGGTTCCACTTTGACTCCGTCTGCCGACTAAGGCCTCTGACTGCAGTCCCAGTACTTGCTACATCATGTTATTCAGTATATCAAATCTACTAATGTTAGGTTCTTAAGTGTTTGTCTACTTTATGTAGACGTGTGTCAAGCCCCTGCAAATAGAGTAATGTCAAGGCCAGCAATTGGTTCCATATTTTATTTGTTTATTTTCCACATAGGACACAGCTGGCCTGGTATAATAAATGCAACATGGAGGAGTGGAATGGTTCCTGTGTGAATTTGACCTTTGCCCTGACATTTACCCAATGCCATCAGGCTGGATGTTACACTATCTAATACAGAAGCAGCAGACAGATGACCCTGGGAACTAACCACCCAGGGGTAATGTCCCCACCAGCTGTGTGTATGTGTGTGTGTGTGTGTGTGTGTGTGTGTGTGTGTGTGTGTGTGTGTGTGTGTGTGTGTGTGTGTGTGTGTTTTAAGCAATGGGAGCTATTCTTGTCTCCACTCTCCTGTAGTTTTTACACTTTGTATTGATAGTCAGTGTTGACATCTGTTTCAGTGTTGACATCTGTTTGGTCTCACTTGTCCAGGTTAGAAGTTAGAGCTCGTAACAGAAGTTCATTAGGGAATAGAGTAAACCGACGACGGGGACTGTAGAATGATGTGTGTGTTCTATGTCCTCCTTCCGTTCTGTTAATCATTATATTCATGGGTCTGGCCAGGCTGTTTTGGGATTATGTTTTTAAGTTGTCTCTCCCATTACCGTGGCATAAGAAAAACAACACTTTTTTTGTGTGTAATGGACGGAGGACTTTTTTTTGACTGTGTGTAATGGACGGAGGACTTTTTTTCTCTCTCAGAGATAGAGAATGTTATCATTTCATGTGCTTCCACAGAGCATGGCTACCGGGTTAGTGTAATTGTAGGAAGGTTGAAAACAACTGTTCTGATGAAGCAGAATGGTGAGGCTATGATCAGGGCGTCTCTAAACACACTCTATAATGGATGCATTTGTATCATTGTAAATGAAGGATATATATATATTTTTTTGTCTGCTGTTATTGAAGTTGATTTGCAACATGCCATTTTATTTACACTACATAATATAATTTTGGGTAAAGCATCAACAGCTATAATTACCTTAGAAGAAAGGGGTATATTTGAATGTCATTACAAATGATAATAATCTAGTTATAATTGAAGTTAAAGCTGGAGGGGGAAAAATGTGATATGGTGTTGAAAGCATTAGGCTGTAAGAGCTTTAGCCAACATAAAAGGGTTTGGAAAACGTTCCCCTTTGAGTCCCATCTAAGCTCAAAGACAGGGCTAATAATAAGTACTGTCGGAAATAGTATTTCCTCTTTGCGGGAAAAGAAAATGGTCCTACTATGAAAACTGACAGCCGCCTCTCGTACAAACAGCCTTTACGGAAAAACCCCATGAACTTCACGTGATCTTATGTGAAATGAATGTGACATGTAAAGCGACATGTGATTAACATCAACCGACACATGAAAATGTGATCACGTGAAGTGTTCCAAAAACATGATTTCAACGTGAAATATCGTTTTCTGTGTAAGGGAGTATCCCCCTCAAATCCTTCACCTTCGCCATCAGGTCACTCGGTTGTCATGGCAGTCTCCTCACACGACTAATAATAATATTGCGGGTCAGATAGCACTTGTGTGACACTAAAGAAGCCCCCTGATCCCTAGCACTGAGACTGATTCATATTTCAGTTCAGCCATCATTGACCCTTCAAGGTCTCCTCTCTATCAAACACTGTATATCAATTCAAGGCGCTTTATTGGCATGTGAAACATACAGTTGAAGTCGGAAGTTTCTCACAATTCCTGACATTTAATCCCAGTAAAAATGTCTTGTCTTAGATCAGTTAGGATCACCACTTTATTTTAAGAATGTGAAAAGTTCGGGGAGCACGTGATGCCGCGGAGCTGAGCAGACGTTGACAAACCGAGCTCTTCAAAGTTATTCTATTTTTACCTAAATAACAACGTTGAAACAATATTCTAACATCGGCTGATAAATTGTCAAGTACTTACCTTCCCAAAGAGCCATGGACCTCCGACCGAGAGGCGAGAAGGACGACCAAAACGTTGTTGATTCCCAAGATAACGATAACGCTACAGCTAGCAAGATTAGCATTAGCCCTCATAACTCAGACGACAGTTCCAGGCTTTTGCTCTCGGCAGCCTCTTGCGAGCCTGCCGACATGCTGGCTACTCTCCTCCGGGAAATTCAGGATGGTAACAGAGGTCTTTCTCTGAAAATCGATAAGAAATCGGCTGAACTCCATTCTTCCATTGACGACCTGAAATCCTCCATGAATGATCTCCTTTTGAGAACGACTGAGGCAGAGTTGCGCATTAGCACAGTTGAAGATACCATCGCTAGACATGACCAGGTCTTGACACAACTGCAAAAGGACAATGTCTACCTCAAAAACAAAGTAGATCAGATGGAGAATCAGAGTAGACGTAGTAATATCCGTGTGGTGAGATTGAAAGAGGACAGCGGGGGCCGTGACCCGGTCCGTTTCTTCACACAATGGATCCCGGAGGTCCTAGGCATAATCAACTTCACCAAGCCGCTGGAAATCGAACGCGCCCACAGAACATCAGCGCCGAAACCCCGGCCAGACGAGCCCCCACGAGCCGTCCTGATCAGGTTCCTCCGTTTCCAAGACAGAGAGAAGACACTGCAACTCGCAAGAGCCAAAGGGGACATCACCATCGATGGAAAGAGGGTCAGCCTTTTCCCAGATATGAGCACGGATCTCGCCAGACGCCGCAAGCAGTTCAGACCTGCCGCCAAAGCACTGAAGGAGAAGAACATCACCGGCTACCTCATCCACCCTGCGCGGATGAAAGTTCAGGTCAAAGGCCGAAGCCATCTCTTCAACACACCGGGAGAAGTGCACACTTTTCTCAAAGAACTGAGCAACGTCTGAGTCTGAGCCAGGACGGTCTCTCTGGGGGATAAAATGCAGTTCGTTTGTTTTCTCTTATCCGGATTGAACTGCTGGTATCTCCCGGTCACTTTAATTGATTTGTACATTTTCAACTAACCGTATCTTCCCGGGGTGAGTTCTATTACATTTACAGGAGAGTATATTTTGGTTTAGTCCATATCTACTGGGCGAAGCAATAAGTGGGTTTAGGCCCACTGCTTTCCCCCTCATTTATGTTAATCTTTCGTAAAGAGACTCAAGCATCCCTTACCGTGGGCAGTAAATATTCAGCCATAAATATCTATTCACAACGTTTGTTTTCAATTTAGAGAGCTCGCAGGATTTAGTTTACGCCAAGGTTTAGCTAGTTAAGAGCAAGATGGAAAGCGAGCAGCAACGTAATCTCTACAAGTGTATTCATGTTTGATTGTTGGGATTGTTGTTTTAGTCTGACAATCGGGGTGGGTGGGATTTTTATTATTTTTTTCTTCCTTTTTTCTATGTTTATTGTTTCCTTCCTAAAGAGACACACAGGTCACTTTTGTGCTCAAACCAAAGTTGAAACATTTCCTAATTATCTGCATATGATAGATTTCTATTCAGTTACATATTTGAAACCCAACCTATGCTTAATCCACTAAAATATGTCACATTCAACGTAAAAGGTCTTAACAGCCCGATTAAAAGGAAAAGAGTCTATACATACCTTAAGAAATGAAAGGCTGACATTTGTGTTTTTACAAGAAACACATCTTACAGCCAGTGAACACAAGAAATTGAAGAGGGAATGGGTAGGACAAGTTTTTGCATCCTCTTTTAACTCCAAAGCATGCGTCAACAACACCATCTCTGATCCCTCTGGCAGGATTGTTTTGGTGCAGGGGCATATGTTTTCAGAGGCTTGGACCCTATTGAATATTTATGCTCCTAACTTCGATGACCATATGTTTATTCAGAATGTCTTCCTTCAGGTTGCTCAAGCACCACCAGGATGGCTACTGGTTGGAGGAGATTTAAATTTTTGCTTAGATACAGTTCTTGATAGGTCTTCTGATAAACCCTCACTTCTTACCAAAGCCGGCAAGCTCACCATGTCATTCATGAAAGATCTCAATTTACTAGACATCTGGAGACAGTTGCACCCACAGGATAGGGACTACTATTTTTATTCACACACACACAAGACACACACACGCATAGATAACTTTTTACTTTCGACACAACTGTTTCATAGAGTGTTAGATGTCGAGTATCTCCCCAGATTTCTTAGTGACCATTCTCCTCTGGTATTATCAATCTCCATTCCTACTAAGGTAAATGGAGCACATAGATGGAGACTAAATTCTACACTTCTAAAATAACCTGAATTTTGTGCATTCATCAAAGGGCAGATCAATATTTTTACTTTGACAAACAAACCCTCTGCTCCTGACAGCTTCATTCTTTGGGACACATTGAAGGCCTATCTGAGGGGACAGATTATTTCCTATACTAAAGGGCTGATGAAAAAACACGGTGCGGAACTGAGTGCCCTTGAATCTGAAATCTCTGAGCTAGAGAAAACCTACCAAAGAGGCCAGACTAAAGATCTATACAGGCTTTTGGTAAATAAAAAACTTAAATATAATATTCTGAACACATATCAAGCTGAGAGGGCCATCACTAAATCAAAACAGCGTTATTATGAGCTTGGAGAGAAAGCTCACAAAGTATTGGCATGGCAACTGAAAGCAGAGGAAAGTAAGAGGACAATTAATGCCATAGAAACTCTTACTAATGAGATATCTTTCCACCCTACTGAAATTAATAATACTTTTAAGAAATACTATGAAGACCTCTACACTTCCCAATCAAGCGATGATCTATCAGAGATAGACTCCTTTCTCTCCTCTCTCAACCTCCCATGCCTGTCAGGGGAAGACAGCGAGCGCCTGAGTGAACACTTCTCAGTTCCTGAATTGTTGGAGGCCATTAAATCCTTACCTTCTAATAAATCTCCTGGGGAGGATGGCTTCCCTCCAGAGTTCTATAAAGAATTTAGGGAGCTGTTGGTCCCCTACCTTATGGAGGTACTTAAAAAAGCCAGAGAAGACAACTGCTTTCCAGAGTCCTTCTCTCAAGCAGTGATAACTGTAATCCACAAGAAAGGGAAAAACCCGCTAAAGTGCGCCTCCTATAGACCAATCTCTCTCCTTAACACAGATTGTAAACTGGTCACCAAGATGCTATCTAAGAGACTGGAGTCATGTCTTCCCCTGTTGGTCAACCCAGATCAAACTGGCTTCATAATTAATAGATTGTCCTCCAATAATCTCAGAAGGTTCTTTGATATAATTCACCTTGCTAACAAAAACAAAATACCTAGTGTCGCAGTCTCCCTCGACGCTGAAAAGGCCTTTGATAGGGTTGAATGGCCATACCTCTTTCGCGTCTTGGAAAAGTTCGGTTTAGATACCGTGTTTGTAAATTTGATAAAATCACTCTACAAATCTCCTAAAGCTAGGATTGCTACCAATGGGATTACTTCCTCCTATAGGGGGAACAGACAAGGTTGCCCAATTAGCCCCCACCTCTTTGCCCTCGCCATCGAACCGTTGGCTGAGGCTATTAGAACGTGCCCTGACATACATGGCTTTGAGGTGGGCCCCCATACCCATAAATTATCACTCTTTGCGGATGACCTTATCTTATTTCTATCAAACCCAGAACACTCCCTCTCTCACTTGCAGATCCTACTACAGTGTTATAGTTCTTTCTCTGGATATAAGAGCAATTTTGATAAAAGCCTAATCTTACCGTTGTCTGTCTTTGACCATCATACCATCAAGCACAAGTTTCCTTTCAGATGGTCGCCTATGGGCTTCACATATTTGGGCATAATGGTGGATGGTAATCTGAACAACCTCTATAAACTCAATCTGGCCAGTTTGTTGCAAAAGGTGGAGGTTGACCTTTGTAAATGGATGGACTTACATCTCACTCTTATGGGTAGAATCAATGTAATTAAAATGAATGTCCTGCCCAGGTTTCTATATCTGTTTCAATCTCTCCCTATCCCTGTTCCCGCAGCATTTTTTTCCTCTCTCGACAAGCTGACCAGACGGTTTATCTGGCATGGCAAAACCCCTAGGGTTGGCCTGGATAAACTGACCCTTGATTACAGTCAAGGGGGCTTAAACCTCCCCAATTTTAGAATGTACTACTGGGCTGCACAGTCTAGGTTTCTGGCTCAGAGGTTTGACAATGGTCCCTCTCCCTCATGGTTGAACATTGAAAAGCTTGAGGTAAATGATGACACTGGGGCAGATTTGTTTTACAAATGGGACATAAAATCTATAAAAACCATCACAGATAACCCTTTAATCATACATCCTGTCCTGGCATGGTGCAAACTGCATGAGCTGTTCAGACGAGGGGGATTCCTTTCCCCTAAAACCCCTTTATGGAACAATAGATTGATCCCCCTCGTCTTGATAAGCTCCTTTCCTGAGGACGGCTCACCTCTCACAGTTCTGGGCGACTTTAACCTCCCCACGCCTACCTTTGACTCATTCCTCTCTGCCTCCTTCTTTCCACTCCTCTCCTCTTTTGACCTCACCCTCTCACCTTCCCCCCCTACTCACAAGGCAGGAAATACGCTCGACCTCATCTTTACTAGATGCTGTTCCTCCACTAACCTCGTTGCAACTCCCCTCCAAGTCTCCGACCACTACCTTGTATCCTTTTCCCTCTCGCTCTCATCCAACACTTCCCACACTGCCCCTACTCGGATGGTATCGCGCCGTCCCAACCTTCGCTCTCTCTCCCCCGCTACTCTCTCCTCTTCCATCCTATCATCTCTTCCCTCTGCTCAAACCTTCTCCAACCTATCTCCTGATTCTGCCTCCTCAACCCTCCTCTCCTCCCTTTCTGCATCCTTTGACTCTCTATGTCCCCTATCCTCCAGGCCGGCTCGGTCCTCCCCTCCCGCTCCGTGGCTCGACGACTCATTGCGAGCTCACAGAACAGGGCTCCGGGCAGCCGAGCGGAAATGGAGGAAAACTCGCCTCCCTGCGGACCTGACATCCTTTCACTCCCTCCTCTCTACATTTTCCTCTTCTCTCTCTGCTGCTAAAGCCACTTTCTACCACTCTAAATTCCAAGCATCTGCCTCTAACCCTAGGAAGCTCTTTGCAACCTTCTCCTCCCTCCTGAATCCTCCTCCCCCTCCCCCTCCTCCCTCTCTGCAGATGACTTCGTCAACCATTTTGAAAAGAAGGTCGACGACATCCGATCCTCGTTTGCTAAGTCAAACGACACCGCTGGTTCTGCTCACACTGCCCTACCCTGTGCTCTGACCTCTTTCTCCTCTCTCTCTCCAGATGAAATCTCGCGTCTTGTGACGGCCGGCCGCCCTACAACCTGCCCGCTTGACCCTATCCCCTCCTCTCTTCTCCAGACCATTTCCGGAGACCTCCTCCCTTACCTCACCTCGCTCATCAACTCATCCCTGACCGCTGGCTACGTCCCTTCCGTCTTCAAGAGAGCGAGAGTTGCACCCCTTCTGAAAAAACCTACACTCGATCCCTCCGATGTCAACAACTACAGACCAGTATCCCTTCTTTCTTTTCTCTCCAAAACTCTTGAACGTGCCGTCCTTGGCCAGCTCTCCCGCTATCTCTCTCAGAATGACCTTCTTGATCCAAATCAGTCAGGTTTCAAGACTAGTCATTCAACTGAGACTGCTCTTCTCTGTATCACGGAGGCGCTCCGCACTGCTAAAGCTAACTCTCTCTCCTCTGCTCTCATCCTTCTAGACCTATCGGCTGCCTTCGATACTGTGAACCATCAGATCCTCCTCTCCACCCTCTCCGAGTTGGGCATCTCCGGCGCGGCCCACGCTTGGATTGCGTCCTACCTGACAGGTCGCTCCTACCAGGTGGCGTGGCGAGAATCCGTCTCCACACCACGTGCTCTCACCACTGGTGTCCCCCAGGGCTCTGTTCTAGGCCCTCTCCTATTCTCGCTATACACCAAGTCACTTGGCTCTGTCATAACCTCACATGGTCTCTCCTATCATTGCTATGCAGACGACACACAATTAATCTTCTCCTTTCCCCCTTCTGATGACCAGGTGGCGAATCGCATCTCTGCATGTCTGGCAGACATATCCGTGTGGATGACGGATCACCACCTCAAGCTGAACCTCGGCAAGACGGAGCTGCTCTTCCTCCCGGGGAAGGACTGCCCGTTCCATGATCTCGCCATCACGGTTGACAACTCCATTGTGTCCTCCTCCCAGAGCGCTAAGAACCTTGGCGTGATCCTGGACAACACCCTGTCGTTCTCAACTAACATCAAGGCGGTGGCCCGTTCCTGTAGGTTCATGCTCTACAACATCCGCAGAGTACGACCCTGCCTCACACAGGAAGCGGCGCAGGTCCTAATCCAGGCACTTGTCATCTCCCGTCTGGATTACTGCAACTCGCTGTTGGCTGGGCTCCCTGCCTGTGCCATTAAACCCCTACAACTCATCCAGAACGCCGCAGCCCGTCTGGTGTTCAACCTTCCCAAGTTCTCTCACGTCACCCCGCTCCTCCGCTCCCTCCACTGGCTTCCAGTTGAAGCTCGCATCCGCTACAAGACCATGGTGCTTGCCTACGGAGCTGTGAGGGGAACGGCACCTCAGTACCTCCAGGCTCTGATCAGGCCCTACACCCAAACAAGGGCACTGCGTTCATCCACCTCTGGCCTGCTCGCCTCCCTACCACTGAGGAAGTACAGTTCCCGCTCAGCCCAGTCAAAACTGTTCGCTGCTCTGGCCCCCCAATGGTGGAACAAACTCCCTCACGACGCCAGGACAGCGGAGTCAATCACCACCTTCCGGAGACACCTGAAACCCCACCTCTTTAAGGAATACCTAGGATAGGATAAAGTAATCCCTCTCACCCCCCCTCCCCCTGAAAAGATTTAGATGCACTACTGTTCCACTGGAGGTCATAAGGTGAATGCACCAATTTGTAAGTCGCTCTGGATAAGAGCGTCTGCTAAATGACTTAAATGTAAAATGTAAATGTATCCCTATGTTTTTCCAGAATAGTAACTTTAGACCATGGTCTGATAAGGGATCACTCTTCTGGAACATTGTTACGAGGAGGGAGTTCTTATGTCTTTTGATCAGCTGAAACAGAAATACCACTTGCCTAACAGGGACTTCTTTAGCTACCTACAACTACGAAACTTTATTAGGGTGACTCTCAAGGGACAATGGAACCTACCTAAGATGTCACCTATTGAACAACTCTGCCACGCAGACCAACCACTGTTCAAGACCATTTCCCGTGTTTACAATGCTCTTATGTCAGGACTAACACTGCCTGGGCTAGATAAACCCCGACTTAGATGGGAGAAAGATCTGGGTATTGATCTTGATGAGGATCTATGGAGTGACCTATGCAGGGATGGGGTTACATCCACATTGAACTCCAGATACAGACTGATCCAGTTTAATTTCCTCCATCAGCTCTATATCACCCCATCTAGACTGCACAGGTTCAACCCAGATATCTCCTCTCTATGTTTTAGATGTGGCTCAGATGAAGGAACATTCCTCCATTCCACTTGGCAGTGTTCAAAACTATACGGTTTCTGGCAGGGGGTATGCGATACCATATCCTCAATTCACGGGGTTGCATTCCCTTTAGACCCGGAGGTCTGTCTACTGGGTAACTTTACTAACACCAATCTTAGGCAAAGCCATACTATAAAGCTAACAGAAATATTGCTAGCGATTGCCAAGAAATGTATTGCCTTGAAATGGAAATTGGATTCCTCCCTGCCAGTTGCAATGTGGCTTTCGGGAAGTTAATAGTTGTATCCCTTTGGAGAAAATCACTTACTGCTTGAGGAATAAGTTAGACATTTTACAGAATTTGGCAACCTTTTATTGACTATATGGAGAATCTCCCCCCACATCTCATTGATTGAATCTATATATAATCCAACCTTTTATTGACTATATGGAGAATCTCCCCCCACATCTCATTGATTGAATCTCTATATAATCCTCACATAATGTTTCACACGTAATGTATAATATGTAGCCTACGGAAGGTGATCCAATGTCTCGTTATTTTGTTATTTTGTTATTTTTATTATTATTGTATGTTTGTTTATATAATTATAATTTATTTTTGTTTACGTTCGTCTGATACTGTCACTTTGTCCTATCGTTGTCTAATATCTTTTCACTTTTGTTTTGAATGTTCTTAATTGGAAAATGCAAAAATATATATATATATTTTTTTTTAAAGAATGTGAAATGTCAGAATAATAGTAGCGAGAATGATTTACTTCAGGTTTTATTTCTTTTATCACATTCCCAGTGGGTCAGAAGTTTACATACACTCAATTAGTATTTGGTAGCATTGCCTTTAAATAGTTTAACTTGGGTCAAACGTATCGGGAAACCTTCCACAAGCTTCCCAAAATAAGTTGGGTGAATTATGGCCCATTCCTCCTGACAGAACTGGTGTAACTGAGTCAGGTTTGTAGGCCTCCTTGCTCACACACGCTTTTTCAGTTCTGCCCACAAATTTTCTATAGGATTGAGGTCAGGGCTTTGATGGCCACTCCAATACCTTGACTTTGTTTTCCTTAAGCGATTTTGCCACAATGTTGGAAGTATGCTTGGGGTCATTGTCCATTTGGAAGACCCATTTGCGACCAAGCTTTAACTTCCTGACTGATGTCTTGAGATGTTGCTTCAATATATCCACATCATTTTCCTTATGATGCCATCTATTTTGTGCAGTGCACCAGTCCCTCCTTCAGCAAGACAGTCATTATGGCCAAACAGTTCTATTTTTGTTTCATCCGACCAGAGGACATTTCTCCAAAAAGTATGATCTTTGTCCCCATGTGCAGTTGCAAACCGTAGTCTGGCTTTTTTATGGCGGTTTTGGAGCAGTGGCTTCTTCCTTTCTGAGCGGCCTTTCAGGTTATGTTGATATAGGACTCGTTTTTACTATGGATATAAATACTTTTGTACCTGTTTCCTCCAGCATCTTCACAAGGTCCTTTATTGTTGTTCTGGGATTGATTTGCACTTTCGCACCATAGTGTCTCCTTCCTGAGCGGTATGACGGCTGCGTGGTCCCATGGTGTTTATACTTGCATACTATTGTTTTTTCAGATGAACGTGGTACCTTCAGGCGTTTGGAAATTGCTCCCAAGGATGAACCAGAATTCTGGAGGTCTATAATTATTTTTCTGAGGTCTTGGCTGATTTCTTTTGATTTTCCCATGATGTCAAGCAAAGAGGCACTGAGTTTGAAGGTAGGCTTTGAAATACATCCACAGGTACACCTCCAATTGACTCAAATGATGTCAATTAGCCTATCAGAAGCTGCTAAAGCCATGATGTCATTTTCTGGAATTTTCCAAGCTGTTTAAAGGCACAGTCAACTTAGTGTATGTAAACTTCTGACCCACTGGAATTGTGATACAGTGAATTATAAGTGAAATAATCTGTCTGTAAACAATTGTTGGAAAAATTACTTGTGTCATGCACAAAGCAGATGTCCTAACCGACTTGCCAAAACTATAGTTTGTTAACAAGACATTTGTGGAGTGGTTGAAAAACCAACCTAAGTGTTTGTAAACTTCCGACTTCAACTCTAAGTTTACATTGCCTAAGCAAATGAAGTAGATAATATACAAAAGTGAAATTAACAATAAAAATGAACAGTAAACATTACTCACAGATGTTCCAAAAGAATAAAGACATTTCAAATGTCATTATGTACAGTATATATACAGTGTTGTAACGATGTGCAAATGGTTGAAGTACAAAAGGGAAAATAAATAAACATAAATATGGGTTGTATATACAATGGTGTTTGTTCTTCACTGGTTGCCCTTTTCTTGTGGCAACAGGTCACAAATCTTGCTGCTGTGATGGCACACTGTGGTATTTCACCCAGTAGATATGGGAGTTTATCAAAATCGGGTTTGTTTTCAAATTCTGTGTAATCTGAGGAAAATATGTGTCTCTAATATGGTCATACTTTTGGTAGGTGGTTAGGAAGTGCAACTCAGTTTCCACCTCATTTTGTGGGCAGTGTGCATAGCCTGTCTTCTCTTGAGAGCCAGGTCTGCCTATGGTGGCCTTTCTCAATAGCAAGGCTATGCTCACTGAGTCTGTACATAGTCAAAGCTTTCCTTAAGTTTGGGTCAGTCACAGTGGTCAGGTATTCTGCCACTGTGTACTCTCTGTTTAGGGCCAAATAGCATTCTAGTTTGCTCAGTTTTTTTTGTTGATTCTTTTTGTTTTGTCATTCTCATTTGGTTGGGTCTAATTTTGTTGCTGTCCTGGGACTCTGCGGGGTCTGTTTGTGTTTGTGATTAGAGCCCCAGGACCAGCTTGCTTAGTGGACTCTTCTCCAGGTTCATGTCTCTGTAGGTGATGGCTTTGTTATAGAAGGTTTAGGAATCGCTTCCTTTTAGGTGGTTGTATAATTTAGCGGTTCTTTTCTGGATTTTGATAATCAGTAGGTATCATCCTAATTCTGCTCTGCATGCATTATTTGGTGTTTAACGTTGTACACGGAGGATATTTTTGCAGAAGTCTGCATGCAGAGTCTCAGTTTTATATCTCTAAAGGCCTACCTACCCCATTTCCATTCTATATCACAGTTTTTATGTGCCATTCTGTGCATTACTAGCCCACATGTTCCCCTGATCTCTGTAGCACAGAATGAAATAGAACAGTAAAGTATGCATGTATCTATGCTCAGTAGCCCCTCTGTGAGAGCCTCCATGCATAATCTGGGTCTGTTTGTACAATAAAGCCGTATTGATTTTCACATAATTATCGCTGCAATGTTGCATTCATACAGGCTGAATAGCATCCATACAGGCTGAATAGCATTCATACAGGCTGAATAGCATTCATACAGGCTGAATAGCATTCATACAGGCTGAATAGCATCCATACAGGCTGAATAGCATCCATACAGGCTGAATAGCATCCATACAGGCTGAATAGCATCCATACAGGCTGAATAGCATTCATACAGGCTGAATAGCATCCATACAGGCTGAATAGCATTCATACAGGCTGAATAGCATCCATACAGGCTGAATAGCATTCATACAGGCTGAATATTGAAGTAGTGTTGGTAGTTGTTTACAGACGCTTCATGCATTGTCTCAACCTGAATAGACATGGTAGTGTACTGTAATCAGTCCTGGTCCTTGTGAGTATATGAGAGCTGTTAGAAAGATGAGCCATAACAAAGTCCCTAGCCCATGAGACAACACTCATCTTCTTTTTTTTTATATATATATTTTTTTGCATTTTCCAATTAAGAACATTCAAAACAAAAGTGAAAAGATATTAAACAACGATAGGACAAAGTGACAGTAACAGACGAACGTAAACAAAAATAAATTTTAATTATAATTATATAAACAAACATACAATAATAAAACATTTTAAAAAATTTAAATAACGAGACATTGGATCACCTGCCGTAGGCTACATATTATACGTTACGTGAAACATTATGTGAGGATTCTATATAGATTCAATCAATGAGATGTGGGGGGAGATTCTCCATATAGTCAATAAAAGGTTGCCAAATTCTGTAAAATGTCTAACTTATTCCTCAAGCAGTAAGTGATTTTCTCCAAAGGGATACAACTATTAACTTCCGAAAGCCACATTGCAACTGGCAGGGAGGAATCCAATTTCCATTTCAAGGCAATACATTTCTTGGCAATCGCTAGCAATATTTCTGTTAGCTTTATAGTATGGCTTTGCCTAAGATTGGTGTTAGTAAAGTTACCCAGTAGACAGACCTCCGGGTCTAAAGGGAATGCAACCCTGTGAATTGAGGATATGGTATCGCATACCCCCTGCCAGAAACCGTATAGTTTTGAACACTGCCAAGTGGAATGGAGGAATGTTCCTTCATCTGAGCCACATCTAAAACATAGGGAGGAGATATCTGGGTTGAACCTGTGCAGTCTAGATGGGGTGATATAGAGCTGATGGAGGAAATTAAACTGGATCAGTCTGTATCTGGAGTTCAATGTGGATGTAACCCCATCCCTGCACAGGTCACTCCATAGATCCTCATCAAGATCAATACCCAGATCTTTCTCCCATCTAAGTCGGGGTTTATCTAGCCCAGGCAGTGTTAGTCCTGACATAAGAGCATTGTAAACACGGGAAATGGTCTTGAACAGTGGTTGGTCTGCGTGGCAGAGTTGTTCAATAGGTGACATCTTAGGTAGGTTCCATTGTCCCTTGAGAGTCACCCTAATAAAGTTTCGTAGTTGTAGGTAGCTAAAGAAGTCCCTGTTAGGCAAGTGGTATTTCTGTTTCAGCTGATCAAAAGACATAAGAACTCCCTCCTCGTAACAATGTTCCAGAAGAGTGATCCCCTTATCAGACCGACAACACTCATCTTGATGGAGATGTGCTTTTGCTGAGTCTCTGTGGTGGCTACAGTCTGTTCCAAACTGACATGGTACCCCTGTGCGTGCTTAGGCTTGATGCTGGTGTGTGTGTGCTTAGGCTTGATGCTGGTGTGTGTGTGTGTGTGCGTGCGCTCTCGCTCAGGCTTGATCCCAGTGTCACCGTGACGGGTTCTGATCTTGACTGACAGCCCACCGGCCCCTATCTACCTCACAAGGGTCCTTGATGTGAGGGCTAGTCTCTGTTTCCTCCACGGCCCCCATCACGCGGAGAGAGAGAGGAGGAATCGAAACCCAGAGAGTAATTTCTCTTTGACAGGCAAGCCAAATCATCACATTGTGAGTTGACATACAGACAGACAGCGTGCAGAATACAGACAGACAGGTTTCTCCTCCACCCCACCAACCCTGTCTGTTTATTCTCAGGTCTATTACAATAGGAGCAGGTAACATGTCAATTATAATACTGTGTGTCAACACTGGCCTGTAATTTTGACTGCAACTGTGCTGTCTTGTCCAATATTTATTTTCATGTCATGATCTAGGACATGATTTGAAATAACACTTTTCTTTCAATTGCCATAGTTACACCATTTGGCCTGCGATGCTTAAAAGCAATGAAGGCTCTTCCATTCGTGACCGGTTGGACACAGTCACACATTGACCATCTTTCATCAGTGGAACGCCTATGTAACCTGAGATAGATCCCATGTGTAGTGATGAAGACTCCGAGAGAGATTCAGTGTGTGATGGTTCTGTGAGTGGGAGATTCAGTGTGTGATGGTTCTGTGAGTGGGAGATTCAGTGTGTGATGGTTCTGTGAGTGGGAGATTCAGTGTGTGATGGTTCTGTGAGTGGGAGATTCAGTGTGTGATGGTTCTGTGAGTGGGAGTGTTGTATCAGCCTTTCATTCACTGGGTCTGACTATGTCTCCTGCTAGGCTCTGCAGAGCCCCTCTCCTTCCAGTAAGTGAGAACGGTCTCCGGTACGGTGTCTATTTGTTGAGGCGGTCTGAAAATGGACACCGTACTCAAGGTCTGCGGGGAGGTGCTCTGTTACCCTGCAACACTCTTCTGAAGATGGAGAGAGACTTCAGACGTGGCTAGACTTTAGTGTGGGAGGCAAAAGAGGGTTAGATGCCTCTAGTTTAATGCATTTTTAACCATTTTTAACCATATGACTAACAGAATCACAATTGAGCAATAATACTTACTCTTCTGTTTTATTCACAGCAGTTTTCAAGTAATCAAGCAAGAAAATAGCTTGGCGGAGGTCCAGAGGTGTCAAAAGCCCCAAAGTACAACGGAGACTACCATTACTGTTTCCTGTGTTCAGCGTTTACACCCCTGAATTATGCCGTTGTTCTCTGCAGAGGAACAAATGATGTGGTGAGTTAGAGCTGTGACAGGATGTGGCCTGTGCACTGGCTCCAAAGGAAAGTTGCTACTGGCCTCCCAAAGCATGCTGCAACGGCAAACTACAGTTTAGACACAGATGACTATGCTTTGGGTTATCTGTAGGGTGCTCGGGGGACGTTCTGTACCTGGCTTTGATATAATGTAGCTCCGCAGAGTTCCCTCTCTCTGTGGGCCTACACTTTTGAGCCCACGCGTTGCGTTTAAACCTAGGATAAGCCAGGGACGTCCCATGGCTCAGATGAAACAGTTACTGAGAGACAGTTCAGATGAGATGAATGGACTTGGCTTTTTTTGTGACATGACAGCGGATACATCTGTAAAACAGACAGCAGACAGCAGCAGCAGCACAGGACAATAGCTTTTTAAATTGACACTGATCTGATTAGAAGTTTCCTTAGCTGAGGTCCATTTCTCTTCCAAATTTGACATTAGCAATGTTATTCTGAATCCTGTGTACTGCAGTACCTTTTCTTAATTCATCAGCACTGTGGACATGGAGAACAGTGAGAAAATAGTCTCTTGTGACAGCCTTAACATTGAAGCTGATTTGGTTCTGGGTGCCAAGGTAACAACTTGGTCATAGAGACCTCTGCTAGTAGCATTGTTTTGAGCTTGTAGTCCTTTGCTGTCAGAGATACATCTGTGTAATATGTGTGGCTCTAGTCCTAAGGCTGTTTGTTGGTAGCAGTGATTCAGCAGAGCACCTGGGGGCTGGGCTAGCATGAGGGATTAACAACAGAGGCAGCCTGCCTCCCTGGTTCCTCTCTGATTGGGGGGGGGAGCATGCATAACAGGGTTGGTTATGTTTCCACTTGCCACTGAAGAAATATGTATTCAGTGTATGTATTCCTATTGGTTGGTTGAATTTACATATCAATAAGGTGTTATGCCATTGGTCATGCTTGCAGATAGGGGGAGATCGTGAAATGTAAATTCTAAGCAGTCTGAGGGTGAATGGGCAAGACAAAATATTTAAGAACCTTTGAACGGGGTATTGTAGTAAGTACCAGGCACACCGGTTTGAGTGTGTCAAGAACTGCAACGCTGCTGGGTTTTTCAAGCTCAACTGTTTCCTGTGTGTATCAAGAAAGGTCCACTACCCAAAGGACATCAAGCCAACTTGACACAACTGTGGGAAGCATTGGATCAACATTGGTCAGCATCCCTGTGGAACTCTTTCGACACCTTAAAGAGTCCATGCCCCGACGAATTGAGGGTGTTCTGAGTGCAAATGGGGGTGCATTCAATATTAGGAAGGTGTTCCTAGGGTTTTGTACACTCTGTGTGTGCGCGTGCGTACCTGTTAGATATTGCGGGCTTCCTGGGATTTGCTTTTGTATGTTAGCGCTGTAAGAGGGTTGTTAGCTAGCATTTACTAATTGTAGTGGACACATTAGCTCCCTGCTTATTCAGTTATTTTCATGCTAACAGACGAATCACAAATCTACAGCAATCAACATACTGTTGCTCCTGCATTTCTAATGTGCTTCCTTGTGTCTATTGTCAGGTACTTACATTTATTGTATTTTGTACTCATTTTGTCGTTATGACGTTTGATTACAAAATACCCAGTCTGATATTGACATGCAAATGACTAATAACGAATCTACAGCCGTCAACCTACTGTCCGTCATATCTAATGTGCTTCCTTGTGTCTATCGTCAGAATAAACACCAATCAACGGGGATCTCTGGCTGAACAGTCTTTTCTTTAAGAACACAACGCAAGAGTTCCGTAGTACGATCACATCTGTTACACATGTTAGCATTAGCACAGGGACGCAGCCAGCCAGGGACCTGCTCCCTAGTCAGAGGAGTCATCCCTCCAGACCCCAGTCCCTCGCTGTGGGAACATCTGCTTTCTCTGCTGCGCCAACTTGAAAAGGTTATTTTTATAACGACGTCACAGCAACACAACCATGAGAATATCATAGCTATTAAAAAAAAGAAAATGGCAGCACAGTGACTCATGTTTTAGTTAGTGCTGCATATCCTCTCTTCTTCCCTCCAGTTGATCAGGTGGTGGTTATTAGTGATACTGCTTGTGGTTTGATGTGTTTTGAGCAGATAAATGGTTGTACTGTTACTGTAGCTTAGTCTTGTTTTTGTGTTATAACAGGCATTCGTCAAGATGTGACTGGCACATCTTAGTCTTGGCATAGTAAATGTGTGCAAATTAGACCTATAAAAAAACTGCAAGCATAGCTAGCCAGAATACATCTTTTAATAGGCAGAGAAAATACTGTTCAGAAAAAACACAAAAAATAAATGTATTTCATACGTCGATTACCATCGCACAGCATATTAGGAAGTACACTAGTACGAAACATTAGCAATTATTTGTGGGTGACCTCCATAGAAAGAGCTAGAGGTCAGATGGATATTGTTACACAGTTGAGAGCATGGCACTGTCCAAGACCCATCTTCACAAAAAGTCTGAGTTGGAGTGCTGATCTAGGATCAGGTCCATGTGTAATATTGTCCATTATGAGCTGAAAGGCATGACTGATCCGATATCAGCACCTACTCGGGGTAGTCACTAGTTACCACAGCCACAAAGTCATAAACCCAGCCTATTTCTACTTCTCTTCCTGAAACCAGATTTGTATACCTAACCGTAACCACACTGCAAAACTTATGTCTAATCTTGAATTAAGACCAAAAAGCTCATTTTTGTTTTCATTTGTTTTTTTCCCAATATAGACAATCTTGACTGTGGCTGTGCTAACTAGTGGAAACCCGTACTCAGAGACTCTTTGAATACAGGCCCAGATGGTAAAAGCAGAGTATTGAAGACCTTTTTGAGGGCGTCTGAAGCGCTTCTCGATTGTCCAAACAATGCGAATGGATCAAGGCAGAGTGTAATGCATGTTAGTGGGAAGATTATAGCGTGGCCTTTTGGCTTTCTCACATGCCTGATTCACACCATAGGGTCAAACTGAACCAAGCCGAGCTGTACAGTACTGGATTGGACTCGTTACGTATCCACCATAGTAGCTGGAACTGTGCTGTAAAGGATAATGAGAAAATACGATATTCAAGCCAGCACAGTACGTTTCGGTCCTGTAGTCGACCCTGTAGTGTGAAACTGTCAGTCAGGCAACAAGCAGGGGCCTGATGATGATTCTGTGCCGCTGCGCCGGTCCTAGTAAAATACCAAATCAGCAAGCAAGGCGAATAACGTACGTCAGCAAAAGTGGAACGAATGAGAAGAGGAAAAATGTATCTATCCTCCTGATTCCTGCTTGCAGGCAAAAATTCAAGCAGGAAAGACCAGTGACTAGATTGATAAAATAAAAAGTGGTCAGATGAAGCAGATGCTAAACTACAGGACTGTTTTGCTATCACAGACTGGAACATGTTCTGGGATTCCTCCAATGGCATTGAGGAGTACACCACATCCGTCATTGGCTTCATCAATAAGTGCATCGATGACGTCGTCCCCACAGTGACTGTACGTACATACCCCAACCAGAAACCACGGTTTACAGGCAACATTCGCACTGAGCTAAAGGATAGAACTGCCACTTTCAAGGAGCGGGACTCTAACCCGGAAGTTTATAAGAAATCCCGCTATGCTCGCCGACGAACCATCAAACAGGCAAAGCTTCAATACAGGACTAAGATCGAGTCGTACTACACCGGCTCTGACGCTCGTTCGATGTGGCAGGGCCTGCAAACCATTACAGACTACAAAGGGAAGCACTGCAGAGAGCTTCCCAGTGACACGAGCCAACCGGACGAGCTAAACCACTTCTATGCTCACTTCGAGGCAAATAACAGGGCCAGACGGATTACCAGGACATATACTGCGAGCATGCGCTGACCAACTAGCAAGTGTCTTCACTGACATTTTCAACCTCCCTGTCCGAGTCTGTAGTACCAACATGTTTTAAGCAGACCATCATAGTGCCTGTGCCAAAGAACACTAAGGTAACCTACCTAAATAACTACCGACCCGTAGCACTCACGTCTGTAGCCATGAAGTGCTTTGAAAGGCTGGTCATGGCTCACATCAACACCATCATCCCAGAAACCCTAGACCCACTCCAATTTGCATACCACCCCAACAGATCTACAGATTATGCAGTCTCTATTGCACTCCACACTGCCCTTTCCCACCTGGACAAAGGGAACACCTATGTGAGAATGCTATTCATTGACCACAGCTCAGCGTTCAACACCATAGTGCCCTCAAAGCTCATCAATAAGCTAAGGATCCTGGGACTAAACACCTCCCTCTGCAACTGGATCCTGAACTTCCTGACGGGCCGCCCCCCAGGTGGTAAGAGTAGGTAACAACACATCCGCCACACTGATCCTCCCCTCAGGTGCCCCTCCTGTACTCCCTGTTCACTCATGCCTGCACGGCCAGGCATGACTCCAACACCATCATTAAATTTGACGATGACACAACAGTGGTAGGCCTGATCACCGACAACAATGAGACAGTCTATAGGGAGGAGGTCAGAGACCTGGCCGTGTGGTGCCAGGACAACAACCTCTCCCTCAACGTGATTAAGACAAAGGAGATGATTGTGGACTACAGGAAAATGAGGACCGAGCACGCCCCCATTCTCATCGACGGGGCTGCAATGGAGCAGGTTGAGAGCTACAAGTTCCTTGGCGTCCACATCACCAACAAACTAACGTGGTCCAAGCACACCATGACAGTCGTGAAGCGGGCACGAAAAAACCTATTCCCCCTCAGGAGACTGAAAAGATTTGCCATGGGTCCTCAGATTCTCAAAATGTTCTACAGCTGCACCATCGAGAGCATCACTGCCTGGTATGGCAACTACTCGGCCTCCGACTGCAAGGCACTACAGAGGGTAGTGCGAACGGCCCAGTACATCACTGGGGCCAATCTCCTGCCATCCAGGACCTCTATACCAGGCGGTGTCAGAGGAAGGCCCTGAAAATTGTCAAAGACTCCACCCACCCTAGTCATAGACTGTTCTCTCTGCAACCACACAGCAAGCGTTACCGTAGCGCCAAGTCTAGGTCCAAGAGGCTTCTTAACAGCATCTACCCCCAAGCCATAAGACTCCTGAACATCTAGTCAAATGGCTAGCCAGACTATTCACATTGCCCCCCCCTCCCCTCTCCACACCACTGCCACTCTCTGTTGTCATCTATGCATAGTCACTTTGATTATCTCTACCTACATGTACATACTTCCTCAATTAACCGGTGCCCCTGCACATTGACTCTGTACCGGCACCCCCCTGTATATATTGTTATTTTTTACTGCTCGTCTTTAATTACTTGTTACTTTTGTCTGTTATTCTTATATATATTTTTTGAAACTGCACTGTTGGTTAGGGGCTCGTAAGTAAGCATTTCACTGTAAGGTCTAAACCTGTTGTATTCGGCGCATGTGACTAAGAAAATGTGACTTGTTTTGAAACTGTCAGTCAGGCAACAAGCAGGGTCCTGATGATGATTCTGTGCTGCTGCACCGGTCCTAGTAAAATACCAAATCAGCAAGCAAGGCTTGTCAAAGTGAATAACGTACCAAATGAGAAGAGGTAAAAATGTACCAAGCAGATTTGTTTCCTGAACATAAAAAATGAAGGGAGAGAGAGAGAGAATATGCTTAAACAAACATCTATGAGGGCCTTGACCCAGAGAGCAGCCTCAGAGCAGAGTGATTCATGTCCCCTGAAGAAGACGAGGGAAGGAAGGCAGCTGGGGTCGGCTCCGTTTTGGCAGCTCCCTCTGACTGGAGCTGGGAGGAGTAGGAGGAGCTGGGAGGAGTAGTAGGAGATGGGAGTAGGAGGAGCTGGGAGGAGGAGGAGCTGGGAGGAGTAGGAGGAGGAGAAGTAAATAGAACTCATCCCTTTTTCTTTCCCATGTGAAACACTAGCCACTAACCATATCAAAACAGAAAAGCCCCTCGATTGACATGCATCCAACACACCCACACACACACAGTGCACATCTACCAGTACGTACACGCACTCGCACATCTCCAAGTCACACACACTGACACACTCTCACAGGAACACTAACATCCAGACGTATACAAAAGCAGACTTCTACAAAAAATCATGCGGAATTATGGAATGTTTGGATCTTTTTGCTGTGCTGTCCGTCTGACACACACAACTCCAGGACTCTTAACATTTTAAGTGGAATTATTGAGAACTAGTTTTGATGTGGGTCATCGTGACATTCTTAGGAGCACTCTTCATTTGGGAAAATAAATGAGAGAGAGTCTTCACTTGGCTGAAGGCAGTTAGTTCAGGAGTAGCAGTAGTCTCCTCACATCTCTTCCAGAATTCCCTGTCTGTCCTGACTCTCAATTAGATTTTTTAACAGGCAGATTCAAAGGTTTCATAAGACCTGTTTTTTGTTCACCGTTTCTCTTGAGCACGTTTGAGAGGACATCTAGAAGACTATCTCTCTGTAAAGGGATGTGAGGGAAATATCATTTTTTTCCTCTAGGCTGAACTGATTTTGATTTTAAACAGTTTGGGCATTTAATTGATGATCAATGTAAATTATTTTATACCTCCAAATCACAATATGTTCATTTCAAATGATAATCATCGTCTGACTCCTCCGTATGTTTCAGTACAGTCTTAGGGGGAAAAAGGTGCTATCTAGAAACTAAAAGGGTTCTTCGGCTGTTCAAATAGGATAACTTTTTGAAGAACCCTGTTTGGTTCCAGGTAGAAACCTTTTGGTTCCAGTTTATTTTTTTTTATTTTTTTTTGAGATCAATGTAGAACTCTTTACAAAGAGGATTCTACATGGAACCCAAAATAGTTCCACCTGGAACCAGAAAGAGTTCTCCTAAGGGGACAGTCAAAGAACCCTTTTGGATTCCTTTTTTCCATGAGTGCATTGAACAATGATGCACTGTCTGGCAGATAAAAAACACCTTGATTAAGTACATAATTATGAAGATTGTTACATAGAATTGTCCCAATCCTTGAGCTCCATCTGCTCCATAAACTAGTCTAATTCAATACAGGGGTAACATCATGGTAATGTCTTAATTCCACAGAAACAAACACAATGGTGTAAACTGAAGAGAATTGGAGTGGTCAACCATGTTCCTGGCAGTGCGAGACACTGATTGGACAGTCCCGACCCGGACCGCATTATGTTTTTTCAGCGCCAGCCAATCAGAGGAGGGCGTGGGACGGCAGGGAGGTTGTGACACGCCAGCGTCACAGGTTCTCATTGCTGTCTTGGTTATGGCACTGGCTGACCAATGGCGGCTCCAGGAAAGGCAGCTCCTCCCCTGAGCCCTGGAGCTTTAGGACTCTACTGCTCAGGTCCACACAGCACTGGAGATAAAGGATGGATAAGGGAGACGTCAGATGGGTGACCGTGACTGACTATAGGGTCAAAACATGGTTTAACATCAACTCTACTACAGATAGAGTGCAGTGCCATGGAAACTCCATTCGTTTGCAGAACTGCCATCATCCAACAAAGTGCCATTTTAGACAACAGAGGGTTAATAATGTTATGTAAACCAATATCCTCGGAAAGGTCGCCTCGTCTGCTCCAAATAGCAGTTCAATCGGTCTGCACATGGTGATATTAAAGGGAGACACTGTACTTTTTTCAGTTATGTACTTTTCCATCCAAATGGTTCTCTTGAGGGGCACAACATTAAATATGCCCCAGTGCGCATGCATATGTGATCACAATTCACACAATGGCTCTGAGATGCACCTGAGTCTAGCTCTCTGCTTTCCATTGGGCCTAACAGATTCCACTGAGCTTTGTGTTTTACTTCCAGGTCACCAGAACGGCCCAGGGACTAAACTGAACATTTTGTCTCTGTTCTAACAGTTGTCTTTAACTTTAACTCCAGGCTTCCTCCATCTCCATATATGGGTATCTTTCCTTGCAGGCATACGTGATAATTAAACTGGGATTCACCCTTTTTTCCAAGCCACCGGTCTATTTAAGGAGTATTTTGAAAACTTTTCAGCTATGATTTAAATTGAGTTAAAGTTCCCATCTTGAGTTTTGCCGAAGGAGCAGAATACTGAGACTGGGTGCACTAGGAAGGAAAATTGTCTCCGGTATCGCAGATCCTCCGGGGGTGCTTTTGCGTAATCATAGATCTGGTTTGCAGTGCACCCTTAAAGTCTAATTAGATTCTCTGTGAGAAATGGTCGCAATTAGTCTCGTGCCTAATTCTACTTTCCCTCTCAGACCCTCTACGACAGAATTCTGTTCATGTAATTTCCCCTTCTGTTCTGTTTGTTGACTGTCACATTGTGTTGCCATTTCCTGGGATATCCTGGGGAAAGGGCAGCATTCTAAACCTCCTCAGGGAGATGTGCTGATCTGAAGTCTGTCTTATCTGTCTGCTTTCACCTGCAGCCCTGTCCTCACCAGGAAGCGCCAGCAGGGCAGCCGTAACCCTCAGATAACAACACAAACCTGTCTGTCTCTACCTCTGTCTTAACCTGGCATTACTTGATGTGTTCTGATAGGAACCGGCATCTTCAATGTGTTACTAAGGTCTCTGCTTAGTCTAATCGGTACAGCTCAATGTCTGCCTCCTTTTTCCCTATCATTATTTTTAGCAGCTGTTTTCGTTATCTGTGGAGTTCAAGTTGGGGGAGATTTAGGGAGGACGGCAGATTCAAAATACTAAAGGCACTCGCACATCTGAGCAAACGTTTTGCAGGTGCATGGCAACAGTTGAGCAAGATGAATGAAAAAGGAAACCGCACACGGCTCTTGATAGAATCACTGATCTTTAATAAGCTTACGTAATCGGCCTCACGGCCTTCGTCAGCTTTTGTGAGGTTTTTAAAAAATTAGCACCCTTATGTAGACCTGGCCCCACCCACATCCGTTCCACGCATGGAAAGGGGTTGGAGGCGAAAGGAAAAACAAAATAAGTGCTACCAAATATAACAATTTGCATTTCATAAATATTCGAATAAAGTGTGTAAATAAGACGTAGGACGGCAGATCAAACACAGCATTTACATATTTGCGACACTAATGAGGACTTACTTTGAGTTCCTGCAGAGTCTGAAGACCCAGGCACAGCTCAAACACCTCATCCTCTGTGGGGAGATGGAGAGGAGAGACAAATAGAGGAAGAGAGAGATAGAGAGGGGAGCAGAATAAGAAACAGTGAATTTCTAACCTGCCGTGTCTCTCGCTGACTGATTAATTAACACTGCATAAATGAGCTCAAAACTAACAGAAATCATCAGCACATCTCCATTCTCCCATCTGCATTGTGTGTGTGTGTGTGTGTGTGTGTGTGTGTGTGTGTGTGTGTGTGTGTGTGTGTGTGTGTGTGTGTGTGTGTGTGTGTGTGTGTGTGTGTGTGTGTGTTCAACCATTAAGGTATTAGTCTCTCTCTGCTTGTCTTTGTGATTTGTCCCTGGCTGCTGAATAGGAAAGGTCAGGAGCACATGCTGCATACTGAGTACACACTCACGCACACTCACTCTCTCTCACACACACACACACACACGCTGTCACATACACATTGGCTGCCAAGCACATCTCCAACACCTTTTAAGACCGCTGCCTTTTTAGAGCAAGCATTCAGAAATAACACAGCCAGTAAGCAAATCTATTACCATCTGTTAATGTTACTGTCTGAAACAGCTTTGTACCTAGGCACTGATTTGTTGGGGGGGGGGTGATTTACCAAGGGGTTTTGTATTGACATTGGTAAAGGGACATAATCTTGAGGGTGTGGAAAATGGCTTGTGGTCATTGTGAGAGAGCACCCAGACGTTTTGTATTGATCACTGACAGGAACATTACAATTTAACCCCAGCGATTTATATAATCAAGTTTACTTATCCAATCCATAGCATTATTCGATTCAATGTTGTTTGCCACGCCTTCAGTCCAGATAATGCTGAACAGAATGTATGTTTACGGAGAAAGACAAACAAAAGTGTTTCATTGACACTGCCATAACACCTGTATTCCTACCCTGTATGAGTGGACTCTCTCTTGCTTCATTGACAGTCATTACAACTGGCTGCAATGCTGCTTTAAATGTTTATGTGACGTAATATGTGGTCTCCCCTTCCTTACCGGTGACGTGGGCAGAGCACTGGACACTCTGTCTGCCCAGCTGCAGCTGCAGGCCCCTCACAGAGCCCTGGCCCTCTGTCTGCTCACAGGGTGGACCTTCCTGGGTGGGAACCAATCTGGCAACACACAACACGGCCATGGTAGAGGTTTTTAGGACGCTACTCTGTTCTGTCTCTCACAGGCCAGTTTGTTGATGCTGATGCAGTCTGATGTTGGTTGTGGTTGTGTGAGTGCCTGTGGAACTCAAATGTGTTTGTTGGCGCTCTGTATTTCGGTGCTAGTTGGCAAACCTGGACCCGGGAGTGTTATGTGATGGGTGTGGTAGAGGTCGACGGAGAAAGAGATAGCGAGGGAGAATAAGGCCTCTCACCCAAGCCTCCTGCAGCAGGAGCTGGATATGCGGTTGTGTTGACTCCCGGTGTTGATGGAAGCCTTCACCTCAGTGTCGCAGCACTGTGGAAACACAACATAACAACTACTGTGTTAACTGATAGTATAAGTGTATAGTCAACACACTTATACTCCCACAAAGGAGAGAACAGCAGACAGGAACGCGTATATTTATCCTGCAGCTATAGGGAAATATATCTGTTTGATTACAAAAGGCTTCTCATCATATGGGTCCCAACAGCTCGGCTGTTGAAAAAAACTGCCAAACTATGATATAAAGTCTGAATTAAAGGCTTATTGACTCGAGTTTTGGTCAAATTTGTGCTAGTAGTCCATTATTAAGCCACATTTCCCAACCAATTACAGGTAGTGTTTAAGACTAGGCGTTTTCTAGGTTTGGCATAGTTGTTTATATGCAATCACGTTTGTATTGATCCTCTGTCTGAGTCAGAGACTATTGGATCATGAAGCCTGTGCTGATGTTGCAGGACTTTGGCTATTCTGCCTCATGGTTAGAGATAATACCAAACCAACCATGACTGTTTTAGAAAAAAACACCTATGAAATCATTCGTCTCACTCCAGTGGATGTGTTGACTATTAGTTCAACCATTAGAGCCAATGACTGTGTTTGTTTTCTGAAAAAGATCTGAGAGATCTTATCTGAGGCCTGTCCATGCTTTTATAATCCTGAATACATTACTAGACAGTGAAATATTAGCCCAATCAGCAGAGCCTGTGGAATATTCTTCAACTAATCAGCGAACCGGTCAGTTCCTGTTTTGAAAATAGTGCTCGTCCAAAACCATTATGCTCAAGGGCAACATCTTCTGTACAAGAGCAACATGATGTTGTCTTCTGAGCCAGAACCATAGAACAGTTAACAACACAACAATACTTCTGAAGTAAGGATCCTGTGTTTCAGCAGCGCTGTCTTCTCCTGGGTGCCTAAAGCATCCTATCTGTCACACTCCCTGTCATCCAGCGTGTGTGTGTGTGTGTGTGTGTGTGTGTGTGTGTGTGTGTGTTCACCCACCCAGCAGAGCTGCTAACAGCCAGGGTGGTGGTCCTTTATCCTCCTCCACATCTCCCAGTGGTTCTGTCGTAGGGAACTTCATGTCACAATGCTGTGATTCACGGTAAAGGGGAAGCAGACATTGCGGCAGATTCTAATGACTGCAGAGGCCTGGCGGCATGTAGCCTAGTGGTAAGAGCAATGGGCCAGTAACCGAAAGAGCGCCGGTTTGATTCCCCCGAGCCGACTAGGTGACAAATCTGCCGATGTGTCCTTGAGCAAGGCACTTAAACCCATAAATGTAAAATGTTCTATAATGAAGTTTCTGTTGTAAATCTCAAGGCTCTTATTAGAATATTGCATTTAAATGTAAGCTTTTTTTTAAACTAGGCAAGTCAGTTAGCATATCATACTTCTGCGAGTGGAAGGCAGAACAGGCAATGTTGCTGAAAACATGCAACTCTGGAGGGAGGATTTAAAACATGTTCACACTTCACAGCATATGGTGGATCTGCGAGAGTGAGAACGGAACAAGATGTCACACCCGCCCCCTCTCGATGGAGAGGGAAAGACACCGAGTGGACACATAATGATATGCTTCCCTGAACACGAGTTAACACAACCCAGTGACATAACCTCTGTGTCCTTGTTAGGTCAGCAGTACTACCTTGTGGTTTCTGAGCCAGTGTACCTCATCTCAAGCCTTCTCTAACATCCACCATGTTTTGAATGAATGGTTCGATTGGTAGATGGATGGAAGGATGAATAAGGGTTGGATGGGTGGATAAATGGATCCTAGATGTATGGATGGATAAAACATCCTGAGAAAAGCATGTTTTCACTTGTCTTTTTCCTGCCATATTATGACTGTGTATCACAGTACATACATCGACTTGGCTTTAGGGTGTTTTTTACCCCCTAGATTAAAGCCCACTAGGACATCAAATCCCATTGCTGTGGCTGAATGTAAAAATGTATTCCCCGACACACAATAATGGTGATAGTTGAGCTTTCCCTCTTAATCCCTGCAGGCTTCTCACGGCCAGGCTTCTCAGCAGGCCTGCGAACGTACGTTTTTGTCTCTGCCTGAGTGGTGAAAAATTCCTTCCCTTCTGTGAAGTTTAAAAATGGCTCCGGAATTAATGGGTAAATATGGAGCGTGTAACCGCTTTTAAAAACAGAATTAAACAAAGATAAGCTGAGCCCCATGGAATGTTCCCTGGCGAACCACTTACTTCAAACACATACACAGTAGCTGTGTTCGCATACTCAGACTAACCGTACTATTTGTGATGTAAATTGAGAATATAAACTCAGCACAAAAAGAAACCTGTCTTTCAAAGATCATTCGTAAAAATCCAAATAACTTCACAGATCTTCAATGTAAAGGGTTTAAAACACTGTTTCCTATGCTTGTTCAATGAACCATAAGCAATTAATGAACCCTCTGGGGTTTGTGATATATGGCCAATATACCACGGCTAAGGGATTTGTCCAGGCACTCCACGTTGCGTCGTGTGTAAGAACAGCCCTTAGCCGTGTTATTTTGGCCATATACCACACCCCGTCGGTCCTTATTGCTTAAGTATTCACCTTATTTAAGAACCCGGAAACAAAACAATGTCCGAACGTTCTGTTTTGTGGAGGACTTTCGTTGTGGCGTTCTTGCCGTTTTGTGATCGTTAGCTAGCTAGCTCAAAATGTTGTGGGATCATACCAAGAAAAACCTTTCAAAGTCTAATGGCAAGTCTGTGCCACATCCACGGATTATTCAAGGGTAGGAGGGCGATATGAAAAAATGGCCACATATCACCTATGAAGACATCTTCAAATATTTAGTCTCGTCTCTCGGTGTGGATGAGTCAGAGGTGAGGAGCTCGATATCAATACCTCCACAGCGGCAGAGTTGGGCGGGTGCTTATTCACTGTCTTGAGGATGACAACTTGGTGTTCCTCAAAGCAGATGTCCAGCCCAGTCAGAGCAAAACACACCATCATTCTGCCTGGATTCTTGTATCATCTGTCGGTAAGGTGGAGACTGCAGGGTGTTCTTGTGTTGGCTTTTTGTTTATCATAACCCTTTCTATGAATTATATGTTTGACGTTAGCTAGTTACTTAGCTAGCTAATTAATTGGGATGATACCATATCACTGACCAGAACTGATAACGTTAACTATTACAGTAATGGCTCATTGTGTAAGTATATCAGTCTAATCTCGAATGGCAATGAGGTAAGTACAGAATCAAGGTGAGTTTTACAATCAAATAGAAAATGACCAGCATAACCTAAACCTACCAGTTAAAAGGAGACTGTGTAAACTAGTCAGCTGTGAACACCATGTAAGCTTGTGTTCTGTACTGTAATTGACTATTCTAACAGTAGTGTTTTGTTGAAGGTGCTGAATGCTGTGTATGGAGGATTGACAGGGGTGTCCTGTACAGATGAGCAATACCAGTGGAACTCGGGGGACGCAGCGGAATTTAGCTCCAAAAAGGTTGAGCGAGATCTGTTTCAAACGTCACAAACCAAGTGACGAGTTCTCTGACAGCACCACAGCCGCTTCTCCACCTCTACCTCCAACTCCTGCATACCACTCCCACAACGCACTTAAACGTTTGAAAGGAGCCAATGTTCCAGTGTGGAGCTTTCTACACAAGTGCATCAAAGCTTAACCAAACAGTCATTAGGTTCCAGCAGCAGCTACAACAGCCTTATGGTGAACATGGCATCAACATGCAGTGTCAGAAATGCTTGTCATATTATGACATCTATGTTAAGCTGGAGGAGTGTAAATGTGCCAGCTTGGAGGAGGTCACTAAAGCACAGAGTGCCTCCCATGCATTGTATGACGCGCGTTAGCTTTGGATCACTGCTAGCTCAGCAAAGAAGGTTCCTGTGCGCACCTCAACAAATCCCGACTTCGTTGTGCGGGAGAATCTCTTCCCCCGGGTTCCGCAACCACATATAGCAAAGAGAACGAGCAGGTGGCCTACACATGGATGGAGAGCTGAGGGTTTAGTCTGGAGAGTGGAGGCACAATAGTGAGTGTCAAGGAGCCATGTTTTTTTTCTGCAAGCCCAGATCGAGTGTTTAAACTCTCAAGAACTATTAGAAATCAAATGTCCCCTTCTGATTAAGAAGTGTGAGTCTCTGACTGAAATGTTCTCTGGCAAACTCACCGATGTGAAGCTGGTGCATGGGGTTACTCAACCTAATGGAGCCCGTGGGTACTACATGCAGGTGCAAATGGGCATGTTCTGCACAGGACTGGAGAGATGTGCTAGCAGTTGATGTTATTCTTCAATAACACAGACCCCAAAGCAAATCAGGGGGAGAAAAATATATTTATTTAAAGAGAACAAATCATAGTTGAAAGTAGATGGTAGATGTTTATTCTTCCCTGTCCTCAATGTTTCTCCTCTGAACAAAGAGACTGGATGGAGTTTATAACCCAACCCTAGCCCGTGGTTGACCAATTAGAATGTCTTGCAATAAAACTGGGCCAATGGCCAAATAACAAATATCCTGTTTCAGGCTCAATGTTTAGACAATTCGGACCAATGAGAACTTGACACATGTAGCTATGAGTCCCAGACTGAAATTCCTCCCGTGTCCCTGACCCATTAATCTTCAGTTCCCCATTAGAGAAAAACAACTATTTCCATTGATAATGAATTCCCTCTTGACCTTTAGTCCTCTGAGTTGTGTATTTATCTTTGAATATTCGTACAGATGCAAACTGCTTGTCTGGGCTCCATCCGAGCAGGTTGTTATTGATGTGCCTTTTGATGTGAAGTTCTGTGCTGATCTTATCCCTAAACTAAAGACATTCTATTTCACACACATGCTGCCAAGGATAGTAGATGAGTTCCAGTCAGGCAGACCAACCCTGTGCTCCAAATATGTTCATCTATGTGGTATCTAGGGGTCTTATACTTCTCAGTTTTTAAATGGTTCATATATTTTGTGTCTTGTAAAGCTCTGTCAGCTCTACCTTATTATCTAAGCATAACTCTTGATTGGTGTTTTTGTCTGTCACAGTTCACCTTCATATGCACATTTACCTGATTTTATATTTGCATAATTCTTGTTTTTTTATATCTTGCCTTGTACAGCTCTCTTCATACTTGTTTATCTAATGCCTACGGATAATGATTTATGAATGTTTTTATTGTCCCTTGTATAACTCTCTTTTCATATGGCACTTTATGAATTTATCTCAGCATATCATAATTCATCTTGCACTTGGCAAATGATGGTGTTAATAAAACCACTATGAAATTCAACTTTGTTGACATTTTCTTTGATACTTAACATTTTGAAATGAAGGACGAGGAGGCATGTCTAAAGGTTTCAAATGTGTTTTCAGTTTGATTCTGGGTTTGGTTTTCAAGGGCACAAATTAAGAAAGCTTTGCACAGTTATCATCGAGGCAAAGGGTGGCTGCTTTGAAGAATCTAAAATACAAAATATATTTTGAATTGTTTAATAGTTTTTTTGTTTACTTAATGATTCCATATGTGTTATTTCATCGTTTTGATGTCTTCACTATTATTCTACAATGTAGAAAATTGTAAAAATACAGAAAAGGCCATGAATGAGAAGGTGTGTCCAAACTTTTGACTGGTATGTGTTTACACCCCTTTGCTATGACACTCCAAATTGAGCTCAGGTGCATCCAATTTCCTTGTATCATCCTTGATGAAGTCCACCTGTGGCCAATTCAATTGTTTGGGCATGATATAGAAAGAAACACACCTGTCTATATACAGTAAGGTCCCACAGTTGACATTGCATGTTAGAGCATAAACTATAACATGCAGTCCAAGGAAATGTCTGTAGATCTCTGTGATATAAATATGATGAGGCATATATCTGGGGAAGGTATAAAGTGTTCAACGTTTCCAAGAGCACAGGGGTCTCCAGCATTGGGAAACTGAAAAAAATATGGAACTACCTAGATTCGGCCAAGAACCCAATGACCACGCTGACAGAATTACATAGTTCCATTGGCTGAGAAGGGAAAACCTGCTAGAAGGATAACAGTCTCTACAGCACTTTACCAATCTAGGCTTCATGGGAGAGTGGCTAAGCGGAAGCCACTCCTAAGAAAAAGGCACATGACAGCAGGCAAATCCTTCATGAGAACTTGGTTCAGAGTGCAAATGACCTTAGACTGGGGTTAAGATTTACGTTCCAACAGGACAATGACCCCAAGCATGGATCCAAAGCAACGCTGGAATGGCTTCAGAACAAGAATGGGAAAGTCCTTGAGTGGCCCAGCCAAAGACCATACTTGAATCCCATTGAAAGTCTGTGAAAAGACCTGAAGATTGCTGTTCACTGCTGCTCCCCATTTAACTTAACAGACCTTGGGAAAATCTGCAAGGAAGAATGGGAGAAAATACCCAAATCCAGATGTGCAAAGCTGATATAGACATACAGTTGAGGTTGGAAGTTTACATACACTTAGGTTTGAGTCATTAAAACTAGTTTTTCAACCACTCCACAAATTTCTTGTTAAAAAACTATAGTTTTGGCAAGTCGGTTAGGACATCTACTTTGTGCATGACACAAGTACATTTTCCAACAATTGTTTACAGACATATTATTTCAAGTATACTTCACTGTATCACATTTCCAGTGGGTCAGAAGTTTACATTCAATAAGTTGACTGTGCATTTAAACAGCTTGGAAAATTCCAGAAAATAATGTCATGGCTTTAGAAGCTTCTGATGTCATTGGAGTCAATTAGAGGTGTACCTGTGGATGTATTTCAAGGCCTACCTTCAAACTCAGTGCCTCTTTGCTTGACATCATGGGAAAATCAAAAGAAATCAGCCAAGACCTCAGAAAAATAATTATAGACCTCCACAAGTCTTGTTCATCATTGGGAGCAATTTTCAAACGCCTGAAGGTACCACGTTCATCTGTACAAACAATAGTACGCAAGTATAAACACCATGGGACCACGCAGCCGTCATACCGCTCAGGAAGGAGACGCGTTCTGTCTCCTAGAGATGAACGTACTTTGGTGCAAAAAGTGCAAATCAATCCCAGAACAACAGCAAAGGAAATTGTGAAGATGCTGGAGGAAACAGGTACAAAAGTATCAATATCCACAGTAAAACGAGTCCTATATCGACATAACCTGAAAGGCCGCTCAGCAAGGAAGAAGCCACTGCTCCAAAATAGCCACACAAAAAAGCCAGACTACGGTTTGCAACTGCACATGGGGACAAAGATCGTACTTTTTGGAGAAATGTCCTCTGGTCTGATGAAACAAAAATAGAAATGTTTGGCCATAATGACCATCGTTATGTTTGTAGGAAGAAGGGGGATGCTTGCAAGCTGAAGAACACCAACCCAACCATGAAGCACGGGGGTGGCAGCATCATTTTGTGGGGGTGCTTTGCTGCAGAAGGGACTGGTGCACCTCACAAAATAGATGGCATCATGAGGCAGGAAAATTATGTAGATATATTGAAGCAACATCTCAAGACATCAGTTAAAGCTTGGTCGCAAATGGGTCTTCCAAATGGACAATGACCCGAAGCACTTCCAAAGTTGTGGCAAATTGGCTTAAGGAAAACAACGTCAAGGTATGGTGTGAATACTTATGAAAATTAGATATTTTCTGTATTTGTTTTTAAATACATTTGCAAACATTTCCCCCCAAAATTGAACTTTGTCATTATGGGGTATTGTGTGTAAATGGGTGCAATTTCTTTTTTTATTGTAGTTAATCCATTTTGAATTCTGGCTTTAACAACAAAATGTGGAATAAGTCAAGAATGAATACTTTCTGAAGGCATTGTATGTGTATGAGTTCATCAACATCTATCCCAAACCACATTGATTTGTTGGAACCTGCTTCAGGCAGGTATGATTCAGAAAGCCAGTCAGTTAAAATGCTACACAACACTACCTTGAGATGACAGCCAGAAATTAAGCAACTGAGTGGGTGTTTTTTTTGTGTGGCAGTCATCATTGTTCTATAGAGTGACTCAGGTGAGGTGATCTGGAGGAGGGAAAGAACACAGTAGTCTGCCGCCCGCCCACCCACTCCCCAAGGTCAAACTCCTTTATTTGGGGGTATATTTCCGTACCTCTCTGTGGAGTTGATGCCTGGTTAGTCTCGTGTATGTAGGTGTTGTTTCATCAGTCTGAGCCTGTGTTCCAGACAATCAATACTTGTGGGTGGGTGCAGTATGGTGTTTTAAAGTTAGTCCAATTATTACGTTGCAGTAGGTGGGTTGTCAGTGGGTTGTCTGCAGGAATAATATAGCCTGAACATACTGAGTCAGAAATTACTTGGATGGTACGTTTGCTCATGTTCACTAATAACATCTTAATGACTGCTATTCATTCACTGAAATTAATGATGTTGCCAGTGAACTCAATGCATTTGCATTGCTGGTTTGTCTTCCCATCTTGCATATAGATTGATTCTACCAATGTTGTTCGTATGATTATCTTGTGATGTTAGTATGATGGGGTCTTCAGCTGTGTGTTGACTTCATTATGAGGCTGTTGTTGATCCTGCATGTGGAGGAGTCACTGTTACAGTATGTTACATTAGCTCTTCATTTAGCCACAGACACAGTGTGATGAGAGTGTCTGAGGGGTGCAGAGGGTCGATATGGGGACTCTACAAACCCTAGAATCAAAGCCATTTAGAATTGACGAGACCGGGCTCAGTGGAATACAATGAGGGAATAAATCATCTGGATAAATGATGAGTCACTGTGGTCTCTCTGAGTGCTTCTCTCTCCTCCTATCCCTTTATCTCCCCCTTTCACTCCTCTTTTATCTTCATATGGAGTGGAACTGAATAGTATTTGAGATTTCATTTAGGTTAATAAAAAAAAACATGACGCAGAAATGAAGGAAGGATGGGTGTTCAAGCGTACCTTGCACTGGACCAGCAGGGTAGAGAGAGGCCTCTCCTTCCTCCCCTCCTCTGTTTTCTCTTTCCCCGCCGTGCTGCTTGTCTCCCCCCCGGCCTCGCTGCTGTCCTCCTCCTCGTCCGACCTCGTCTCGAGGCTCCTCTCGCTCTCCTCCGTGGAGTCGTCAGCCGTGCTCTCGCTCTTCTCCTCTGCGTCGCCGGCGCCCCCTTCCTTGCTGTCGACCAGGGGCGAGGGTCTCCCCACGCGGGCCTCGCCCCGCAGCTGTGTGATGTTTCCCGCCATGAGGCGGCGCTGCACGATACTGTGGGGCTGCTGTAACCAGGAGACAGGGCAGGTAGAGGGATGTCAGACACCATTTTCAGTGGAGTCAGAAAAAAGCTATGCATTTAGGGCTGGGTTAAGGCTGGGTTAAGCCTAGTCCTGAACTAGATTAGATTAGAGAGTTTATAGTCACATGTATAGGCTGGCAGATGTAATTACAGGGTACAGTGAAATGATTGCGCTCCGAGCTCCAACAATGCTGGACAAAGAGAAAAAAAATGAATACAAATCGATAATAAAATAATAATATATACATATTACAACTGTGGCAATGATAAATGTCCATTGGGGTGGGGGCAGGGTGACTCAAAATGATGTCACTAGAGAATCTCCATTGAAAGTGCTTTTTAGTCTTGGACTAGGCTTAATCTGTGTCTGAGGATGGAGGATGTCAGTGATTTCAGATATAACTGCTGCTGAAAAACGGTGCTGCTACTGACGGGATGGAAACATCCATTCTCTCTATGCCAGAGGCACATCGTTAGCTGTAGATAGCGTGTGTGCGCGCTTATGTGTGGGTAGGCGCGCCTCCAATCTGTGTTATCTGCACTGTGCATGTCTGTACAGTATGTAGCCTACAAAACAGTTGTTCTGCTTGTATCACACAGTTGCTGGTCTCAAATCTCACCTTTGGGGCCTCATTGTGAGTTCAGTTGAGGTGTTGAAATTTTCAGGTAATGACCACAACATCAGAGCATATCAGAGCCAAGCCGAACTGTCTGTCAGTCTCCTCCTGGGCTCATTTCACCCTGTGCTCCAGCTCTCCCTGTCAGCCCGTCAAAGTGATGACTGGTCGGTGCTCTCACACTGGCTCACACAATAGATTGTATCAGGCCTCTGTATACCTCTGTCGGTAGGCGTTCTATTGATCAGGGAGGAAGTACTCTCTGGAGGGGCCAGTTTTGCTAAGAGCTTCTCTGTTATAGGGCTTATTGACACTGTAAACAGGCAGATATGCACTCTCTCTCTCCCTCTCATATTTAGCTCTCTCTCTCACACACACACACTCTCACACGCACACAGAAGCAAGTCTGCGTATGTGTGATAACCTATTCATTTGACCTTGTTCATGTGGTTAACAAAAACAAGAAGCTTGTTTGCTCTGACTTTTCTGAGACATTTAGTGGGTATACTGTATATAGTGAACTCCAAAAGTATTGGGATGTTTCCTTTATTGTTGTTGTTTTGGCTCTGTACTCCAGCACTTTGAATGTGAAATGATACAATGACTATGAGGTTAAAATACAGACTGTCATCTTTAATTTGAGGATATTTTCATCCATATCGGGTGAATTGTTTTGGAAATGACAGCCCTTTTTGTACATAGTCCCCCCATTTTAGGGGACCAAATTATTGGGATAAATTCACTTATGTGTATTAAAGTAGTCAAAAGGTTATTATTTTGTCCCATATTCCCGGCACGCGATGATTACATCAAGATTGTGACTCTACAAACTTGTTGGGTGCATTTGCTGGTTGTTTTGGTTGCGTTTCAGATGATTTTGTGCCCAAAATAAACTATTGTGTCATTTTGGAGTCACTTTTATTGTAAATAAGAATAGAATATGTTTTTAAACACTTTCTACATTAACGTGGCTGATACCATGATTACGGATAGTCCTGACTGAATCATGAATAATTATGAGTGAGAAAGTTTGACTCACAAATATCATACCCCAAGACATGCTAACAATTACAATAACAGCATTTTTTTGTGTGTGGGGGGGGGGGGTGTATGATATTTGTGCATCTATAACTTTCTCATCATTATTCACGATTCCTTTCAAAATCTCTTAAGTGATGGCTACTGTAAAGTCAGCTAAATTGCATTAGGGGAGTAGGCTCAAATGACGATCCTACATCTGTAGGTGGGTTCTGCTGCTGGTATTGTGGGAGACTGCAGTTTCTCTAAAGGCTCTGTGTCACACCGGAAGTGTCTGGGGAGAGTTTACACAGACGTGACCCTTGACCTCCTCAGCACCTTCAGTAGACGAGCAGGTGTCCGTTGTGTATACAGCCTTGAGTCTGTAGTCTAGTGCCTCCTCTAAAAGATACTATTACTGAGAGCAGCTGCAGGACAGCACAAACAGCCTCATTACTATGTTGTGATACAATGCCACCTCTGATAGAGTTATTTTATAGTTCTATAACAAATTATGTTATTTTACATTTCCTCCGTATGTTCGTGTTAATAGAAAACCTTGGTACCTTGTATCCTTTCTCTGCACATAAATGAAGTATTACATGGCCCACTCCTGTAATCACAGTATTGTATTGTATTGCACCCAGATACGAAGAGCACAAATCCCCAGAGGGTTGACTGTCCAAATACTGCGATTGTGCAATCATACCCAATAGCCCGAGGAACAGATGGAGCAAGACGGAGAGGAAGGAGGAGGATAAATGCCACGCTGGTATTTTGTCCCGTTCTTTTCTCAACTGATTGTTTTGTTTTCATCATCATTTCATCCTTGTTTTGTATTGTGCAACGTGCAGGGCTAATTTACCATTCTCTACACGGGGCTGGAAGCTGCAGCTTGTTCTGCCTGTTTACAATATGAATGAAGATAAGAGGGGAGAATTATAGGAGGGTAGAGAGAGGGAGAGAATGAATGAGAGAGAGAAAGAGAGAATAAGAGGGATAGAGAGATCCCAGTAGATCCTGGCTATAATATTGTCCTCTCATGCACTCCCGTGTGTTTGTGTGTATGTGTGTGTATACACTGTGTTTATAATGGCTTTCCTCCTGCTCCACAACACTGGTTGACATCTGTCTCTCAGTAACACACCCTATCATCCTAGAGGTCACCTAGGGATCACACTGTATTCCTCTCCCAGTCCTGTCATCCCTTTATCCCCCCCACATCTCCTACCATTTTGCCTCCATTTCTCCCCTCCTTCACTGTTGTCTGCCAGTGCGAAGGCAAAAGTATATTGTTGCTGTTGCTACCTCATAGTCCAGCCAAGGTTTGTGGATACGGGAACCGACTGGGTAAGATGTGAGGGGTATTCAATCACTCTCAGAGGACATGGAACTTGTAAAAATCCTTCTGTATTGTTCCAAAGCAACTAGTTTGGGCATTACACAATTGATCTGGGTACTTTAGAAGCTACCAGTCTGTAGAATTGTCCTCCCAACCCAGCCTCAGTTCTAGCTGATCATGTAGTTGTTAGGCTGATCTGTGTTAGTCAGCTCTGACACAAGCTGTGAAGAAGGCCTCTCCACAGGAGCCCTCCCCAGAATAGGCTTTTCACAGCAGCTCGACGTCCGCTCCACACCACTCCCCATCAATCAACAGCGTCACTTGGACCGGGCCTGAATCATACTCACCCCCTTCTGGTCCTGGAGCGAAGGGGACAGTGTTTTCTGACTCTGTCATATCTGACAACCGTTCAAATCAAGCCCCATGTGGTTCCTTTGACCTCACACTCACCTTCCCAGCTATCAACACCCATAGAGACGGGTTTTATCTCGATGTCCGCAGCCCTTTATCAAAGATGTCATTGGAAAACCAGCGTACTGTGTGTCATTCTCGTTTGACCCCCACCATTCAGCCTTCTATCTTCCATCAGCACCAGCGTTGTTGAAGGCAACACAGAAAAGGTGTAATTTCAGCAAAGTTTTCTCATTTACATTTCTCAAAGCTTGCAGGATCAGATAATTTATGATCTAAATCCGACAATGATTAAGGGTACTTCAACACGTATCCCCCCACTCCTTCCTGCTGTAATGAACAGCATGTGTATGGAAACACACACAGGGAGATAGATAATGAACCCAGGTAAATGGCTGGCTGGCTGATGGAGGGGCTTCCCTGGGCGAACTACTAAAGGTTTATCTGGAGGGAGGAGTCACAGTCTGGAGGGAGGGGCCACAGGCTAGAGGGAGGAGTCACAGGCTGAGTCCACAAATGGCTCCCTGTTCCCTATTTTGACCAGAGCCCCATAGTATCCAATAGGGTGTCATTTCAGACACAGACACAGTCTGTGGTACTGCTGATTTATCTGACTTCGTCCCAGTGTGTTACTTTTTTACATTTATGGAGTTTTTGTTTGGTCCTTGGGAGGAGATTTAAAAAATGAAGAAATAAACATATTTCTCTTTGACAAGCATTAATTAGTCGAGGGAGGGAGGGAGGGAGGGAGGGAGGGAGGGAGGGAGGGAGAGAGAGAGAGAGAGAGAGAGTTGCCTGGTTGCCTGCCTCCCCTCCCAAGGGGAAAACCCTCCTTTAAATCCCATTATTATTCATCAGTTATCAAAAAACTCCATTACCCATACTTCCCCTCCTCAGTGCTCCTCTCTGACTGGCAAAGAGCAGAGCAGATTGAAGCTGACAGCAGTGTACCCAATGTAATTCCCCCTGCTCCATGTGAGTGAGGAGGCAGCTGGCTGTTGTAGGTTCCGATTGCCCTGCAGCTACAGTGAGGTCAGACTGTTTGGATGCAGATCCTCTGTCCACAACAAGCGGCCTGTGTACAGTGGTTGTGAACTGCCATACAGTATGTTCCCTGGCCTTTTCATAAAGTTCAAATGCAATTCCCTGTTCTAGCGCTGCACTTTGGCGGATGTGCTTAGTCTTTTGTCTGGTTTCAGGGACAGGGATGAAAGTGGCTGTAAAATAACCCGTTTGGAGACAAAGATTATAATAATGTCTGATGTTGCATCTGTCTGGCCTCTTTTCTAGCCATGACATTCTCAGAGACAAGATGGTGTGCTAAAGTAAGCAGTATGATTTCAGGGCTTTTGCAACATGACATCCTCAGAGACAAGATGGTGTGCTAAAGTAAGCAGTATGATTTCAGGGCTTTTGCAACATGACATCCTCAGAGACAAGATGGTGTGCTAAAGTAAGCAGTATGATTTCAGGGCTTTTGCAACATGACATCCTCAGAGACAAGATGGCGTGCTAAAGTAAGCAGTATGATTTCAGGGCTTTTGCAACATGACATCCTCAGAGACAAGATGGCGTGCTAAAGGTAAGCAGTATGATTTCAGGGCTTTTGCAACATGACATCCTCAGAGACAAGATGGTGTGCTAAAGTAAGCAGTATGATTTCAGGGCTTTTGCAACATGACATCCTCAGAGACAAGATGGCGTGCTAAAGGTAAGCAGTATGATTTCAGGGCTTTTGCAACATGACATCCTCAGAGACAAGATGGCGTGCTAAAGTAAGCAGTATGATTTCAGGGCTTTTGCAACATGACATCCTCAGAGACAAGATGGCGTGCTAAAGGTAAGCAGTATGATTTCAGGGCTTTTGCAACATGACATCCTCAGAGACAAGATGGCGTTCTAAAGTAAGCAGTATGATTTCAGGGCTTTTGCAACATGACATCCTCAGAGACAAGATGGCGTGCTAAAGGTAAGCAGTATGATTTCAGGGCTTTTGCAACATGACATCCTCAGAGACAAGATGGCGTGCTAAAGTAAGCAGTATGATTTCAGGGCTTTTGCAACAACAACAAAATAATATATTGACCGAATGCCGCGAATGAACGTTGATTATCTATTCAGTTTCAGCCGTCACAGTGGACACGTTCATCACTTTTGTGCCAACCGTCAAATGGCAAAAGCATGAGTACATGTAAAACTGTCTCGTTTTGCCAAATAGCTCATACAAAGGCTTTTATTTGATTTGTCACACTAAATATGGAGTTATCCCTATTGAATCCCCCCTGGGATAACCTTTATGGCTGTAAATGCATGCTGATGGGTGGTAGTCTTTATTGGCTAAGTGGTTCACTTGGAATTGGCGTCCCTGCTATGACTTAGGCTCATCTTTGTCTGCATCCATCAGCGTTCATGCAGATGAGATTATATTGGCTGATATCATGATTAGCCATCATTCATTTCAGCCAGCAGAGATGATGACTGGATGAGTCTTAAATAGTGATTTGTGATGGTTGGTTAAACATGTACAAAGGATGTGAAGGTTCCTGTCCCTTCCTGTTCCTCCCCTAGTTGGTCTCTAGAAATCAATTCTCTCTTCAATTGGCTGTAATTAAAGAGAGTATAACTTCCCATAGCCTTTCTGGTACTGAAAGTATGGAGCAGAGATTGAAATGAAAACTTTATTGACATGACATATAATATTTCTATGACTGTTTTTAACACTGTATGACACTATTGATGAAGGCCAACTGTTGTCCCCCGTAGGCTAGATGGCCATTGTTTATTTTATTTTTAAAAATTCTATTTGAATTGACTAGATACAGAAGCAAACTGACCCAGTTAGACAACCAGTCCAGTCAAACCACTAGACATGGCACAATAGGTAGAGAGGAAAAACAAACTGGGATGTTTATAGAATATCAATCATCAATGACCTTGTCCTTTCCTGTCTGTCATATTCTAGCATTCCATCTAGCATCTTTTCAAGCCCTCCTCAAACACACATACACATATATACACACACACACACACACACTGTTCCTCTGTGTTCTTAATACATATTGCAGACTGCTGATTCTGCTGCTGAGTGTCCTGCAGTGACCTCCCTCGGAACATGTCCACAGTGTTCCAGTTCAAACCGGTCACTATGATGCTCACTCTCTCTCTCTCTCTCTCTCCCTCCCTTTTGTCATGGCATGTCCTCTTTCCTCTTTTCTTCTCTCACTCTCTCGGAGAGATTAGAGCCTAATTGCCGTGTGGGCTAATTATCTGACTGCAACAGGCTCCTCTCTCTGTCATGGCTGAAGTCACATGACTCTGCTAATGCCTGCTTTCCCATTCGGATCAAGGTCCCCAGCCGCTGGCTTCCTGTCATACAAACCATCAGGGTGTAGCCAGCAACACATCTGCTCTCTCTCTCATCTCACTCTCTTTCTACTCTCGATCTCTCCCTCTGCCATCCCCTCGGTCTCTGTGCCGGTCTGTTTCACCCAGGTATTTTTAGCCGGCTGTCTGCCTGCGGAGCGCGGACCAGCTCTGGGTGAACCAACGCTGCCGCCCATCAAAGCTTTTGACAACTGGCAGCGAGAGTGGATGAGAGAGAGCGGGGAGGGTGAGAGAGTGCAGAGCAGAGAGAGAGAAACAGATAGAGAGAGGGTGGAGGGATAGAGAGAAGGGTCCTCACCTCCGCTCTCGTCAGCCAGGCTAATTGGCTCAGTGCTGGGTTCTAATGGTAATCACTAGAACCTTCCTGAGATGTCTCCTGAATCAATTTGCCATGGCCCTCCACAGTCAGAGTTAGGGCACTTATCTCAAACTTCTTAGTGAAATGTCAAGGGATTCCATTGAGTGAGTGAAGGTGCCATGTCGCCGCCTGGGAGAGAACTCGGTCTAATGTTGTCGTCCTTGGATGTTATAAACAATTTAATGAGATAATTACCACCAATTAAATCCAAGCCCAGACACTTCCACTTGATGTGGAGAAGGATATGCCCTGCTGGGTTTGTTTGCCTGGTGCTGTAATGCACTCCTCTGAGCTTCATGCTGCAGTGAGGTGATGAGAAGGGAAGGTGCTCTACATTCTGCTCCACACTGGAGCATGCGGACGCTGCAGCCCGGCTCCGACCTGACAGAGACACCTGGAGCCTCCCATTTAGACAAGCCTCACTGGGTCTGTCAGGAAAGAGGATACACAGATACACTCACACACAGCTTATTCACACACACAAAGTTAAAAAGAGTGGGAGGCAGAGCAGATGGAGGGATATAACTGAGGAGTGGTGAGAGGGATGCTGCTTCCTCTCTTCCTCACTGTTTTTCTAGAACTCATGGCTTTCTGATATAAATAACACTTGTGCTAAAAGGGGCCACAGTCTACCACTTCCCCTCTTGTCCCCACCCTCCTCCACTCTGCTTTTCCCTTCCCTCGCTCTTGCGATTGAATGGTGGGTGGGAGGGAGGGAGGGAGGGAGGGGAAGAGAGAGAGAGAGAGAGAGAGAGAGAGGGGGAGAGAGAGAGAGAGAGAGAGAGAGAGAGAGAGAGAGAGAGAGAGAGAGAGAGAGAGAGAGAGAGAGAGAGAGAGAGAGAGAGAGAGAGAGAAAAAACACATTCACTCTTATATAACTGGCCCTTTACTGTTAAATGATGTACTGGCTCAGTTGAAGTGGAGGGGCAAACCAGGCTACATCTAAAGAAGCCCTGCGTGGTTCAATGTGCGCTTTTACACCAGGTTTAGTTCTATTTTAATGACTTGAGAATGATAATGAGGACAAATGTCTTCATCCTTCCTTAATAGGGGAAGGAACCCATGAGACTGATAATAGAGCATTCTTGAGATATGAACACTATTTCAGAATGACAGACAGACACACATATGTGGGCGGCAGGGTAGCCTAGTGGTTAGAGCGTGGGATCAGTAACCGAAAGGTTGCTAGGTCGAATCCTCGAGCTGACAAGGTACAAATCTGTCGTTCTGCCCCTGCACAAGGCAGTTAACCCACTGTACCTAGGCCGTCATTGAAAATAAGAATTTGTTCTTAACTGACAATGCAAAGTTAAATAAAGGTTAAATAAATAAAAAATATACACACATACTGCCTGTCTATTCAGCTGTGAGGTGACATCACTACTCTGTTGGTGCCCATCAGCTGGCTTCTGTTTTATCTCAGAGTAGCCCGACGCACCTTAGGGACACACCTGCTGCTCTTCTACAATTCACTTTAGCCATGTCTCCACCCGGAGCGTGATTGCTTTTGACAGTCAGTACGGAGAGCGAGGCACGGCGGGGGAGCTGTAACAATGGCTGCCTCTCTGGCGTTCTGCCGTCCAGGCTCCGAGGCCATTACAATGCGAAGCAGGGCCGTGAGATGACATGCAAATCATTCTGTAACCCCTGGGGCCTGTTACCTCCATCGAATGGGGTTTCTAGCAAATGAGGTATGAATCAGAGCGAGTTATTTTCTCTCTCATATGAGCAGATAATTGGTATTAGCATAAGAGGGATTTATCCCAGTAGCGTCGTTGAATTAAATACTGCCGTTCAGCAGATGTGGTCTGCATGTTGGAGGGGATGCAGAAAAGATTCAGCTCTGACTGCATTACATCGTGACAAACTGCCATAAAGTTATACATGTGACTGTAAATATACACTGAAGAGCCTGAGTGTGTGTGTCAGTGGCATCATCCTCTCTTGTGGTCACCCTTGTAATCAAATATTCCCCTGACTATTTGCTTGTTTCTATTCAGAATAATGGAGACACTCGTTTACAAGTCAGACACCATGGGTGAATCCCAAATGGCACCTGATTTCCTACTGTATATAGTGCACTACTTTGAACCAGAGCCTTATGTGTATAGGGCATAGGGGTGCATTTAGGATACAGAAGATGGTTACCTTCAGGTTCTCTCACTGCATAAGGGATTTCATATTTTCTCAAGAGTGTGAATAGAATCCACAGCACCAGACAGGCTCCAACAAATATTTAATTTCGCTCTAAATAACAGCTTGTTATCCTCCCACAATGCTCGTGTGAGAGAATTCAACTCTGAGAGCAAAGGGAAATAGATTTAGATATAACGTGAGAGGGTTGAGAGAGATGGAAGTTCGTCGTGGAGATGCTGCTGCCTTCTGCGAAAGCTGTCTTTAAATACACAGTGTAATCACACACAGACACACACACACAGTGTAAACACACGCACACACACACACAGCACACTTCTGATGCTCTCCGCTCCAGTCATTCTGGAGATTCTTGGAGTGCGTTCTGGGAATTTGGGAGGCAGCCATCTAATCAAGACTGTGTCAGGAGTTGACAGTGGGGCAACAAAGCCATTATCACAGGAAGCCCTTGTGTCCATAGAGGAGGACTGGGAGAGAGAGGACTGATTGAGCAGGAAGTGGGAGGATGTTGGGGGACGGGCGGACACTTACTAACAGGGACTGTCGCTCTGTCTTACAGTGTGTTCTGTCACTGTGTCATGCATTGATTAGAAGAATGTGGCTGCGTGGGTGACTGTGTGGGTGGCTGTGTGGGTGGCTGTGTGGGTGGCTGTGTGGGTGTGCTCCTACATCTTAATCTAACTTGCCTCGCTCTGTTTGTTCTGTCCCTCTGGCCTCATAGCTAGTGTACTGATGGAAGGAGACGTGTGACGACCACACTGTGTCTCTGAGGCTCCATGTTCTCTGACGGTGTTTGACAGGCAGTCCTCTCATCTACTGTACTGAGTCTCTTACATGGCCTACCATCTTCTCTAGACACCTCGTCAGATAATGGAAATTGCAGTTGATGTTGCAGCGATAACAGTGAACGGTAGATCCATGATAAGCAGCTGGTGTCAAACAGAGGACAGCCTCTTCAACTAACTATCCAAATAAGCTTATTTCAACATCTTCTATCTGCCAAGTCTCATCCAAAATGCCATTAGCCACCATTTAGCCACCATTTAGCCACCACCACTAAGAGTCAAAGGGACACAATACAAGCAATAGAGTGTGATCTAATGGGACTTTCAGACAGCCACTGACCAGGGTCGTATTCATTAGGTAAAGACTGTAACAGGGAGGGACTATTTGACCTTGTTCAATAAGAGCAGGGCACACTGTAGTAAAGCATTCTACAACAGAAAACAGACGTTTTTCCTTGCAAAACATTTTGCTACAGTGTGCGTTAATAGATACAACTCATGTAAGAGACAGTGCCACCAATAACAGAATAAGAATAGCCCAATGGGACATTGACAGCCACTCACCAGATCTTTGGAGGTGCCCAATCTCTTGAGCCCATCCAGGGGCAGCAGGTCGGCTGAGTCTTTGTGTGTGAACTGGGTGGCCTGCTTCAGACGCCTCTGCTGGCCCAGGATGGCTTTATCCCGGATAGCCAGATCACCCTTCTTCGACTCACTCATGGTCAGTCAGTCAATCCGTTAGTCAGTGCAGTACAGCTAGCTAGAGTGTAGAGCAGAGCTACTACCTTCAGCGTACCACTGTCTGATGTAGCCTGGTTTGGAACAGCAGGAACAGCAGTAGCAGCACAGAAGGGTATGAGTGTTGAAGGCAGAGCAGCCCAGTGCCCTGTACTGTAAAGTCTCTTCTTTTCGCTTCCAAGAGATAGATCGCAGAGAGTAGATGATACCGTTGATTACTCCTGTTTTAGTTGGTCTTCTTCCAGAACAAATGTCTTCCTTTACCGTGTCCGTCTTCAAACTGTTCCACCTTCAAAATGTGACCTCCCTCTCTGTGAGGGTGAGGTTGTTTTGAGGTGCTAGTCCTTGGCATCTATTTGTGTTCTGTGTTGCTGTCAGTGTCCAGAAATGATTAGTGTGCTGATGGTCCTGTTATGTAGACATGTCTCTCTTCAGGCTGGGCTGTGTGTGTGTCCCCTCCTCTGTCAGTGGAGTCTGTCCTTGCAGCACTGCAGGAGCAAACTGTGCCCCTCTCTTTCTCTGCGCTCGCTCTCTCTGTCTCTCTTTCTCTCTTTGCTCCCCCCCCTCTTTCTCGCTCTCTCTCCTCTCTCTCTCTGCTCTCTCTGTGCTCTCTCTCTGCTCGCTCGTGCCCCTCTCTTTCTCTGCGCTCGCTCTCTCTGTCTCTCTTTCTCTCTTTGCTCTCCCCCCCTCTTTCTCGCTCTCTCTCCTCTCTCTCTCTCTGTGACTGTCTCTTCCTCTCTCATTGCTGCTCTCTAGAGGAGTACATACCCACCCCCTGTCCGTCCCCTCAAGCCCTCTTTCCACCACACACTCTGACACACACACACACACACACATCTCGCCTAGTTTCAAAACACGACACCCACATGTTCTCGGTTAGTGGGGGGGGGGGAACACAAAGAAGTAGAAAAGCAACCAGCTGCCTTCTTATTACCTCCTTACCCTCTACACACAGAGCTGGAATACCTTTCTGCCCTGGCTGACATGCTGAACATGCTGCTATAGAACATCAGAGATGTAACATGTCATAATGCCGTCAACCAATAGAGATTCTAACTCCTGTACAGTGGTAGTTCTATGTGATGGATAAAACATTGAGGGATCCACTCGGTCAGCTATATGTGTATTTAGCTGAGTTCTAACCAGTTGTCATTTGGTTCCTCTGGGTTTTCAGTGGTTCCGGCACCTATGCTACGGTTGTGTCTGTGATTGGTGTCTGTGATTGGTGTCTGTGATTAGTGTGTGTGTGATGGGTGTCTGTGATTAGTGTGTGTGTGATGGGTGTGGTTGCTCCAGCATTGATCTCCACTCAATCAAGCTCCATGAATAAATGAACAGGCTCCAGCATGAGATTCACAAACCCCTTCAGTTCAGACCCCCCTCATTTATATATATATAACCTCATCTATATATAATTATCAAAAGGGAAGAAATCAATCCCTCAATGAGCATCGGTGTAATAGAACCTTGATGTGTCAGTAAAATGGTCATATATATTTTGCAACTCATTGCTTTTGACCTTGGGCTAAGCAGGTGAAGTCATAAACAACATTTATCTGGTTCAGCAAGAATGCATGTAGCCTACTCAATACATGTAAATGTACTCAACATTTACATGTCAAACAGAGTATAATGTCCTTAAAATGTCCCCCTGCACAGAATTTCCACATATCCAATTAACCTGTTTACCAGTTTTTATTTATGGGACTGTTGGACTTCCTAAGGTGATTGATTGGAAATGGACTGTATTGAAATTCTAAATACTCAGACAGGGATATACTGCCACCTTCTGGTGATATTTTTCTTTGACCCTGGTTGGATTGTTACGTTTGTTTTTGTCGAAGATGTGCGCGCTCACACACTGCCATTTGCGGTTGTGTTTTAGCCTTGGCGCCAGTCTGTTTTTGCTCTCTTGCCATCTCCTTATGGAACTGTCTAAAAATCCAAAAGCACAAACAAATCTGAGACCAGGCTAGTTTTGTTTATGTAGTTTAAGAGAAATGTAATCTAAATGGATGTGTTTGGTGGGGGCTGCAAAATGCTTTTAGCATTGATTTGCAGCTGTGTAGAATAGTAAACATAGTTGCACAAATGTTGTAGATTAAAATCTCAAAGGACGCAGACGAATGCCAGATGTTTTAATGGCCACTATTTTAGAAGTCTACTAATGTGCAGAGCCATTCCATTAGAATTCAGAATGATTTCCAAATGATTGTTTCCATAAAGACATTACAAACCAAGAGCTAGATAAAAATGGTTTTAATTCAAATAAGCGTTGACTCACTGCAAGACATGGAGGTGGTTTAGCTCTATGCAGAAAAATATCTTATGAGGCTGACATTCTATGCAGGAGACAATCCTGCTTTCAATTTAGGTATAAAAAAAAGTGTTTTATGTAAATTGTGACATAGCCACCAATTTATAATTTTTCTGTCAGGGTTATTTCAAACAATTTCATAGTTCCGTTCTTTGTTTCATGATTGGGCAGATTTCATGAAGGAAACGTACTCCTACCCAACAAACACGACTGTGCGACTGTCCAATACAGCAGTGAAGCCTCTGACACAGCAGAACCTGCAGTGTGTGGCCCTCAGCATCCCAGACCTCCACTAGCGTCTCACAGGCCATCCTTATGCCCCGGGTCTCCTCCACCTTCAGACAGACCCTCTACTCCTGGACTATAGCTCTCCAGCTAGACCAACGCTGGATCCCAGAAAGCAGACACGAGATAGTGGAATGTTCCAGTGAGACTATTCCCCTGACCAAGATGTCTCTTCCTGAGGACCAGTTCCATAGCTCTCAAGGGGATAGCGAGAGCAGCAGTAACACTGACTGGTTCCTCTGTGACAGACTTCCCAGGGAAGGAGTGGACCTCTGTGAACTACAGAGGCCTGGAGTTTATAAGGGTTTTCTCCCCAATCAGACAGACTGACGATGCAGCTGATATACTGGGAAGGTGTAATATCACCGATTACACTGCTTACGAGCAGTTTGTCTTCTCTGTCGATGTGGACATCCTCAAGGCAAAACATCCTTCAGGGACAGAGGAAGCTAGTACCACCTCCAAAATGTTAGAAGAGAATAGTTTTGTAAGAGAGGAAGCTAGTACCACCTTCATAAGGGAAGAGGGGAATAGTTTAGAAAGAGAGGAAGCTAGTACCACCTTCATAAGGGAAGAGGGGAATAGTTTTTTAAGAGAGGAAGCTAGTACCACCTCCATAAGGGAAGAGGGGAATAGTTTAGAAAGAGAGGAAGCTAGTACCACCTTCATAAGGGAAGAGGGGAATAGTTTTGTAAGAGAGGAAGCTAGTACCACCTCCATAAGGGAAGAGGGGAATAGTTTTGTAAGAGAGGAAGCTAGTACCACCTCCATAAGGGAAGAGGGGAATAGTTTTGTAAGAGAGGAAGCTAGTCCCGCCTCCATAAGGGAAGAGGGGAATAGTTTAGAAAGAGAGGAAGCTAGTACCACCTCCATAAGGGAAGAGGGGAATAGTTTTGTAAGAGAGGAAGCTAGTACCACCTCCATAAGGGAAGAGGGGAATAGTTTAGAAAGAGAGGAAGCTAGTACCACCTCCAAAAGGGAAGAGGGGAATAGTTTAGAAAGAGAGGAAGCTAGTACCACCTCCATAAGGGAAGAGGGGAATAGTTTTGTAAGAGAGGAAGCTAGTCCCGCCTTCATAAGGGAAGAGGGGAATAGTTTTGTAAGAGAGGAAGCTAGTACCACCTCCATAAGGGAAGAGGGGAAAAGTTTAGAAAGAGAGGAAGCTAGTACCACCTCCATAAGGGAAGAGGGGAATAGTTTTGTAAGAGAGGAAGCTAGTCCCGCCTCTATAAGGGAAGAGGGGAATAGTTTAGAAAGAGAGGAAGCTTGTACCACCTCCATAAGGGAAGAGGGGAATAGTTTTGTAAGAGAGGAAGCTAGTACCACCTCCATAAGGGAAGAGGGGAATAGTTTTGTAAGAGAGGAAGCTAGTCCTGCCTCCATAAGGGAAGAGGGGAATAGTTTAGAAAGAGAGGAAGCTAGTACCACCTCTATAAGGGAAGAGGGGAATAGTTTTGTAAGAGAGGAAGCTAGTACCACCTTCATAAGGGAAGAGGGGAATAGTTTAGAAAGAGAGGAAGCTAGTACCACCTCCATAAGGGAAGAGGGGAATAGTTTTGTAAGAGAGGAACTAGTCCCGCCTCCATAAGGGAAGAGGGGAATAGTTTTGTAAGAGAGAAAGCTAGTACCACCTCCATAAGGGAAGAGGGGAATAGTTTTGTAAGAGAGGAAGCTAGTCCCGCCTCCATAAGGGAAGAGGGGAATAGTTTAGAAAGAGAGGAAGCTAGTACCACCTCTATAAGGGAAGAGGGGAATAGTTTTGTAAGAGAGGAAGCTAGTACCACCTTCATAAGGGAAGAGGGGAATAGTTTAGAAAGAGAGGAAGCTAGTACCACCTCCATAAGGGAAGAGGGGAATAGTTTTGTAAGAGAGGAAGCTAGTCCTGCCTCCATAAGGGAAGAGGGGAATAGTTTAGAAAGAGAGGAAGCTAGTACCACCTCTATAAGGGAAGAGGGGAATAGTTTTGTAAGAGAGGAAGCTAGTACCACCTTCATAAGGGAAGAGGGGAATAGTTTAGAAAGAGAGGAAGCTAGTACCACCTCCATAAGGGAAGAGGGGAATAGTTTTGTAAGAGAGAAAGCTAGTACCACCTCCATAAGGGAAGAGGGGAATAGTTTTGTAAGAGAGGAAGCTAGTCCCGCCTCCATAAGGGAAGAGGGGAATAGTTTAGAAAGAGAGGAAGCTAGTACCACCTCTATAAGGGAAGAGGGGAATAGTTTTGTAAGAGAGGAAGCTAGTACCACCTTCATAAGGGAAGAGGGGAATAGTTTAGAAAGAGAGGAAGCTAGTACCACCTCCATAAGGGAAGAGGGGAATAGTTTTGTAAAAGAGGAAGCTAGTTTTGACGACAAATGGGACAAGGGGAATAGTTTAGAGAGAATGCTAGTTCCGCCTACACATGGGAAGAGATGAATCATTTAGACAAGAGAGGACACTAGTTCCACCTACACATGGGAAGAGATGAATCATTTAGACAAGAGAGGACACTAGTTCCACCTACACATGGGAAGAGATGAATCATTTAGACAAGAGAGGACACTAGTTCCACCTACGAATGGGAAGAGATGAATCATTTAGACAAGAGAGGACACTAGTTCCACCTACGAATGGGAAGAGCAGAATAGTTTAGGAAGAGAGGACACTAGTCCCACCTACAAAATAAAAGACAGCAATAGTTTAGGAACAGGTCACTAGTTTTGCCTACAAATGTGAAGAGAGAAATAATTTAGGAATAGAGGAAGCTAGTTTCGCCTACAAAGGGGAAGAGGGGAATAGTTTCAGGAGAAAGGCTGTTAGTTCCCCCTACAAAAGAAGAGAGAGGACAAAGTACCAGGATGTACAGAAGCGAGGACCAAACCAAAGACAGGGAAGAAAGATAACTAAATGATCCATAAGGCTTTAATATGGCCAGACTATGACAGTTTAGATGTGATTCAAAGTATTTTATGTCGCTTCACTTGCAGAGATGAAAAGACAAAGCCTTCTACATCCAAAAAGGCACAATCACTGAATGCATGGTTTCAATGTTTTTACAATAAAACAGAACGACACCTACTCCCTGAATATTTTCTTTATTCTTCTAAGTCAAAGTCCAAGGCATCTGTCAGAACATAACCAGAGGTGACAAAACAATATACAGTACCTTCATCAAACTCCAACACATCTTTAGAAGCCAAACGACGTAGTTGTATTATCAGCAGAAAGACAAACCATCTCCACAGAAAAGGTCTGTAAATCCCCTTTAATTAAAAGTAGACTCAGCAAAGTTACGTTGCCACAAGCAGCGCCGGAGATATTGAGATGAGTGACAGTCACACACAGTATCTGTGCACGGGTTCGCGTCACCCTGTTCTCAGCGTGGTAGCCAGGGCACCAAAATAGCTGAGAAGTCGAGCCTCACGCTCCTACGCTTCTTAGTTGTGGAAATTGACCCACTATGTTGTCTACTTTCCTGCATAATATCGCGGAGTCTACCTTTAAACCAAAACTACATTCTCATTGTCTTTCATCAATTTGTCCTTAACGTACCCTAATGAAAGCCCTTTCCTGATAATTCAACAGTGAATTGGGAAAAAAAGACACAGTTTTGGTTGGTCACTTACAATTCAACTCTTGTTCATCTGTACAAAATCCCCCCAGGTGAGGGAGAAGGCACGTTCCTTATCCATTTCTTTGAACTGTACTGCTGCTGAGTTTAGCATTTGTTTTCTAAACAATGTTCATAAGTTAAATCAAGTCAAGGAATTTCTCAATTTTGCCCGTTCATGATTCTACCATTATATCTTCTCACGCAAGAGTTAAAACATTAGTTTAGTTATTAATTGTGGTCCGGCATCAGCTTAGCATTTTATTTAAGTTCTTCAATTGCACATTGCAAAACAAGCAGTGTAACACCAAAGCCACTTCTTGGCTACAAACTTTCTTCAATATCCAATATGACGTATTAATTATATTACTTATTTGCATTAGCGTTTAATGTTTGTAGTGAACACTAAAACGAAGATTTTTGCAAATCTTTAATCTGCAGTGTAAACAATAGGGAATGTTCTATATAATTCAAGTCTACTTCTAATCAAAGAATCCGAAAATGGATCTCGATAGTAGCCCAATGCTGCTATGCTAACTTAGACATTGACCCACAATGCATGACTGTTGCTTTGCCTGTGCTTGTAGCTACTTTAAGGTTTAAATAATGTAACAAGTCTGTGTCTTTCTAGATTTTGCCCCACCAACGGGGATTTGGCCATTCTGTTTCATACTGCAGCCATCTACAGCTCTACCGTTACCACTTCTCTTTATGGGAGCTATGTAGCCGCAGCACGCACAAACAAGCCTCTTGTGGCATATGATGTAGTCTCTCTCATTCCATCCGCAACGCTCATAGAACGTTGGGCAGATAGAGGGAGCAGAGTAGCATATTCTGGCCCAGCGCGGGGAAGCGTCTGAAGGCCTCCCAGGCGTCTGAGAAGATGTTGTACTTGAGGAAGACGCGGTGCTCCAGGCTGGTGGGCAGGCTGACGTCGCGCGACATAATATAGACCCCGTCGTTGTGCAGTGTACACGTGAGGTTCAGACCCGACTTGGAGGTGTTGTCCTTCAGGTGGAGCCACTCCCCCGTGGTCACGTTGTAAGACTGCACCGTCAGCATGTCCTCCGTCTGGCTGGCCCGCCGCCCCGGACCCGGCTCCAGCTCGTGGGTGTACCCCCCCACCAGGTAGATGGTATCTTCCACCGAGAGCATCTGCTGCTTACGCACGTGGGCCGAGCAGGAGCGGAACACTGTCCAACTGTCAGAGGTGGGGCAGTAGCGGAGTACGCTGGTATTCCTGTCTAATGGATAGAGAGAGAGAAAACAGCATTTGTTCAAATAATTGAAAAAACAGTTGATATTTTGTCAAATGGACAAGCACTATTTGTGTAGCCTACAGTTCTTCATGTCTGCTGTGTGCATACATTGGACATTTGAGAAAATGTTCTCACTTCTGCTGGGAATGAAAATCACCCCCACTAACCTCTGGCAGTATATCCTCCCATGACGTAGATCATGCCCTGGCACTCGCAGGCAGAGAACTCTGCCAGGGGGTCAGGTAGTGACGACACACAGGTCCACCAGTCCTGCTCAGGGCTGTAGCACTCCACAGTGCCCTGACACTGGCCTCCCACTGCATACAGCTTTCCTCCTACCGCCAGCAGCTTGAAGTTGGACCTGACCGGAGGAGAGACGGATATACAACAACGTTACAGGATGGAGACATACTGTAGCCTATGTAGTTTGCTGGCTCAGCATCAAAACAGATTGAAGCTCAAGACATCAGAACAGACTTGATATTGGAACTCAAGACTGGGACAGACTGCATAGAGATCTATTCATATAGCTGACCTGTACTGACCTCTTCTGGTTCAGGGGGGCTACCTGGTTCCATTCATTTCTACAGGGGTTGTAGCAGTGTGCCGCTGAGATCTCCTGGCTGGTCATTCTGTACCCACCGACAATGAACAGGTAGTTGTCCAACACGGCCGAGCCGTAGCCTCTCACATTGACCATGTCAGAGGGCAGGTTGTTAGCAAGCGGCTTCCAACGCTGCTCTACTTCCCCATACCTCAGCATGGACCAGGGCTCGTCCTGGTCTGGTAGGTCCAGAGCCAGACAGGTGAAAAGTCCGATAGCCACCAGAGTGGCTGTGCCTTTCATACGCATCTCTCTAACCTGGTTGCGCAGGGCCGCAGGTAAGTCGCTGAACTCTGGTCTCCGCAGCATCGGGTGGTAGTGACAGCTCATATATCTGAGACAAGCGTTGCGTAGATCATGAGTTCCATATACCTCAGATAGGCTGTAGAGTTCCACACAATTCTCTTGTCGAATTTCAGACGAAAGGAGTTTTAGGATAGAGGTGACTTGCAAAAAAGATGCAGTCTCAATCAGGTCTTCCAGGGTCTCGTTGACTACTTTCACTTTGGAGGTGTTGATAAACTCCAGGACCAGCTCGAGCCCTGGCACACTCAGCCCCTGCAGTTGCACTGAATCCTCTCTGGACTCGCGCATCCCAGAGCTGTACAGTGCCCGGAAGTAGTCGCTTTTTTCTATCAACTTGCCTTTGTTGACGTTGTACGTTTTGTCATCCATGACAATTACGATTATTTGTTCAGATGACATGTTTAGTGGTTGGGTTAGCTAGCTAATGTTGTCAAGTGATCTGTTTTGTTGACTGTCTTTTCCGGCCTCGATCTGTTAATGACGGCCTGCCACAGTTTACATTTCTCAGGCGCAAGGGTGGTCTGCAACTCTAGTCGCACCGCAGTCACCAGCCCTATATATGGTAATGTTCAGCCCATACGTCTGGATGATGCCTGGTTAATTTCAACTCAGTTATGAGTGGGCTAGCTAGCTAGCTAGCAAGAGGCTAAGAGTGACTTGGAAATCTTGCTAGCCACTTTATCTTTCAAAAACACCAGGTATTATCTCGACGTACATCCAAAGAAGATGTTTTGCTGGACCATGTGGTCAATTTTAAGATGTTTATATTGGGTAACACACTTTCCTTGCATTGTCGAGATAATCTGCAGAAAGCTACAGTTGGTTTTTGAGGAGAAATTGGCAGCATATTTCCTGTTTTGATCCTGTGGGTTGCGTCACTTGCTTGCTCAACCGGAAACCACTGTTTTCTTCTTCGTGTTAAAACAATGCCATGCAGATTGGTACAAGATGTGTTGCTGACACCAGCTGGCTTGGGGTATACTCTACCTGCTATCGACAGGTGCAAGCCACCCGTAATACATGTTCCTATACTTTGCTTCCCGAAATTTTCAGGGAACCAGGTACATTAAATCCCACAGTTTCCAACTATCAACAACATAAACTTGCAATGAAGTAAGATATCAGTGTATAGCCTCTGTGGCACCCAACACACAGCTCATCTAGCCTCCAATCTCAGGCTGAGCCTACCCAACAGGGACATGTTTATTGGTGGTTGATGTAGGATACAGTATTTTACTGTTAACTTAATGGCTATATGGACTGGAGGCAAGCACTACCCAGTGATGAAATATGTAACTGTTTTGCACTTCGCTGAGTAGGCCTTTTGGAGTACCAATGATATATATTTGAATCACAATTTAACAGTAGAGTAGTAGGAAGCTGAATCTGATACTGTTGTTTGGCATGACTATTTTGCCGCTCTACTTTTCTCTTTCTCAGGGGCATCTGTTAGTGGAACAGCGGGTTTTGGGGAGAGTTAAAACAGAGAGACTTTCTGCATTCTTCACCCTTCTGCTCCGTGGAAAAAACACTCATCGAGGGAGTAGAAGTCTAGATAATGGCTGATTGCACTCTTCAAGAATGCGGATGGCCATGTATAGGGGCAGGCAGCTTGTGTGTGTGTGTGTGTGTGTGTGTGTGTGTGTGTGTGTGTGTGTGTGTGTGTGTGTGTGTGTGTGTGTGTGTGTGTGTGTGTGTGTGTGTGTGTGTGTGTGTGTGTGTGTGTGTGTGTGTGTTGGTATGAGGGGGGATGGGTGGTGACACGACACTATGGCAGACCCAACTACTTCAGGCTGGGACTTACAACAGATATTCACACCTGCAATGGGTCTACCCTATATGGGTCTTATGAGCTGGACTGTCAGGTGTCCACACGTTATAAACACTGCCCCAGAACTGTGGCTTGCTGCACCTCTACAGACAACCATCTGCCACCTCCTTCCCATGCACCATACCATAGAAATTGTATTCCTATGGCATACATGTTTCCAGGGCAAAACTGCCTAAATGTTTCCCGGTTAAGGTTGCAAAGAGAGGTTATATTACTGGTAACTTTCAAAGTTTACCAGTAAACTACCAGAATTTTGATAACTTTCAAGGATTTTTTTGTCATTTATCAAAGGACATCTAGTGGCCCTTTTGGGTACTTCAGATTTTATCACAGGCATCTGTCAATATATACCTCTGTGTGGCCTTATCACATGTAAAATATATAAAACATTAAATTAAGATAATTTTTACCATAAACTCGGTCAATACCATTGGCCTTTATATAAGGGTTTCAGCACAAAATACGCTTAATATATTTTATTTACACACTTTCATTTATTTTACTATGTCAATATATCTGTGTTAATGTTTTGCCACCAAACTGGTGGCAGTTGTGAAAAAAGTCAATAGTTGAAAGAGTTGCAGAGTTTAAAAAATATATGCCTGGTATTTCCCCAGTCATCTTGTATTCTACTTCATTGATGTCAGATCTTGTATCTGGCACAACTCCTCTTGAGAATCAGGACAGGCCTACAACTGGTTTAGTGTGGTTGTTAGCTGACAAGTCAGCAGCTCAGTATCTTTCTGGTGGTTCATTTAAGGTGGTGTGTGGTGCCAGGGTCTGCTGCTTGACCCAATGCTTGACCCATCTGTCTGCCTATTCAGACTCCCCATTTTGACCAACATTCACCCCATTCCATGTTATTGGGCTGCTGGAAGATTTTTTTGAATGTTCGCCTAATCATTTATGGTAATAAAAAGTCATATATTTTAACAGTGAACACTGATGGTAATAGGTCTATACACAGATGGTGGACTTAATAACAAAACCCATTGTTCTTGCTGTCAATTAGACCGAGGTAAAGTTGGTTTTATATTCACACATTCAGACATTCAACAGACATTCAACAGATATCCATTTAAAGCTGTATAAATCAATAACTAATTCACCGTTTGTCACAGAAACATAAAATAAGTATGGTTTATTCTATAAATGTCTAGCATACTTTTACAACCTTTTGTTTTGAGTAAACATTCCAGCTTTGACTTGATAGAAATATATAACATCAATGGACTTGGTGTATGTAGGAGCCATTTATTTTTGTGAATATGGTGGCGAACCTAATAAAGTAAATCTGATCCCCAAGGTCCTCATAGGCTCACTTGGACATATAGAGCTGGAGGTAAAGATAACAAATATGAAACTAGGACCTTAAAACACTGGCAGAATTCTTTCATCCACATCCATTCACACAAAGTCTGTCTTTTAAAGAATAAATACCCTTCTAAGACCACTGTCTTTATGGATGTTTTAAAAGGTTTGCAAATAGTTATTTCTGCAAGGAATGTGAATTGAAAGGGATATGGTAATACCTATGCAGGTGACATATTTCTCCACTGGTATAATGTGTGGTAGTTGCTCACCTCCCTGCTGATTTATGAAGAGCTGATTTGGGCCAGTTGATTTTTTTTCTCCTCATGATCTTTTGTGGGAAAAAAACACATGTAGGCTTTGTGCTAGCAGTTTAAGAGAGAAAGAGAGCAAATAGCAAAGGGACAGCCCGGTTGAAGTCCTCATTTTTAATGGTTAGTGCCAGTAGATTGCAGAGGGGTTCACATACAGTTCAGAGGCAAATCATAATGTATACATTTAGCCCAAAAACAAAACATGTACCGGCCACTTCTTATATTAGTGGTTTTTTTTTGTCATCCACCCTCTGTTATCTTTCACTACCCAATATATATATACATTATATATGTATACAGTATATATGTACACTACCGTTCAAAAGTGTGGGGTCACTTAGGAATGTTCTTATTTTTGAAAGAAAAGCAACAAAAAAAAAGTGCATTAAAATAACATCAAATTGATCAGAAATACAATGTAGACATTGTTAATGTTGTAAATGACTATTGTAGCTGGAAACGGGCAGATTTTTTTATGGAATATCCACATAGGCATACAGAGGCCCATTATCAGCAACCATCATTCCTGTGTTCCAATGGCACGTTGTGTTAGCTGGAATGTTTACTCAAAGCAAAGGTTGTACAATTATACTAGACATTCATAGAATAAATCATACCTAGTTTGAAGATTCTGTGACAAGGGTGAATTAGTTATTGATTTATACAGCTTTAAATTGCATTTTATAGATTGTATGTATTTCTATCAAATCTAAACATTTGTATTCAAAACAAAGGTTGTAAAAGCCTGCTAGACATTTATAGAATATATCATATCTAGTTTGATGATTCTGTGACAAACTGTGAATTAGTTATTGATTTTTACATTTGTGAATGGCATTTTGGCGAATGTCTGATGAATGTCTGATGAATGTCTGTTGAATGTATGAATGTGTGAGTATAAAAGCAACTTCACCTCGGTGTCAATTAGCTGTCTTAAAATAACGCAAAGCCAGTACTTTAGCAGAGTGACGTCGCCGCGTGCCTCTGACAGGATGGCTCTTGAGCGCAGCGTAGCGGAGTGGGTGGAGAGAACCGCGCGCATTCATAACGAGTGGGCACCATAACCAAAATCACGCACTGTCATTCATGCGTTTGGTCTTCATCCGATGCTTTTGACGGACTGTCTTAAAACAAAACGAGGATGAGGGAAGAGTCACGCGGGTTCTGTTTTCTTAAATGTTTTTTATTCATCATCAGCGCCCGGCAATGGGTGTCCGCGAGCAGGAACCTGCGCCCGTGCAATGAGGTAAGAGCGCGCAGCTCGACACGAACGGCATTGGCTGTCACTGTTATTTAGAACGCTGTTATTAAACTACAATAAATAAGCAAGCCATGACATTGCCACCAAGTGCGCTGCACACACAATGTGTCATCATCTTATTCTATGTCCCAACCATATGTATCATGTTTATGTTACGAACGTTATCATAAGGGTCAATAATAAACATTAGCCAGGGGATTATAGGCTACAACCTTCTGCCAATCGTTGTTATAAAATACATATTGGCGTGGAATGGAGTTGAAATATACGATGTTATGGAGGCCTTCTTTGTTAATGGTGGGATTTAAAATGTGTTGGTCGCCTATTCTTCTTAAATCCTAAGCATGTTGACAAAATATAAGGCTCCATAATATGATGACGCGGCGCACTGAGCCGATCACTTGGCATCCATCCTCGTCCGTGCTGCCTTCCGTCGATGTGCGGGAGTAATATTACCGCTGAGTAAGGGAAAGGGGAAGGACAGCTGAACAGCAAGGGCCCTGGCATAGCATTATACGGTTAGATGTATATATTATGGCTATGATATCAGCTCTCTAAGGACAATAGCTGCCAGGAAGCCATCTCTGTCCCAGCCTTCTCCATATTATTTGAGCTGAAAATTATTGAGTGCTGTCAGATTTGTGCCCCAGAGTGTGTCCCATTACACTGCCAGATCTACACACACACACACACACACACACACACACACACACACACACACACACACACACACACACACACACACACACACACACACACACACACACTGATGGATTCATGGATGATGGATAGGTCACTCTGGCACTAAATATCTCCTCTTGTGGCACATGGTCTCCTCTGTATCCATGGTGACCATGATGAGTCACAAGGAGACAAGTTATGCACATTAATCTCAATCCCCTTTTATCTACCTCCAATTCCACTGCACAAGGCCCATATCCACCACAGTACCAACATTTACCCACCAGCAGGTGCAGTCCACTTGAAAGGGGTTCTTGCCGGCTTAAATCCTAATATATGGCCTCACCTATTGAGAGTTTGTTATGCGTGTGTTCAATACTTGTTAGAACTAGAGAGAGATGATGATCTATACAAAAGAGCCCAGGCGTATCTATACTCCACACACAGCCTTAAACTGTCTCTCTCTCTCACTCTCTCTCTCCATCCTCAGATTCTCCACCCCTCTCTCTCTCCATCCTCAGATTATACACCCCTCTTTCTCTCTCTCACACACTCACTTACTCACTCACTCTCTCACTCTCGTTCTCTCGCTCTTTCACACACAAACACACACACATTTAACATTAACAGAACCACATACAGTCAGTATATACACACACTCACCCACTTTGAATGCAGTAATGATTTGGGTGGCAGTGAGCTGTTTGTCGGTGGTCCTGATTGATTGCCATGGCAATGCTGGGTGAACAGAAGGTTTGGGAGGATGGGGGAAGGGGATGGTGAGCAACATGGTGGTGGAAGTGAAGTGTTGCATGACTGGCTGCAGATAGAATGCTTAGAGACAAACCACCATGGCCTCCAAAACAAGATGGCCATCCAGTCTCCTTATGCCTTTTCTCTGTGGGGATCCTCCCTCTCTCACCCTTTCTCTCTAACGTTCTCTCTCTCTCTCTCTCTCTCTCTAACGTTCTCTCTCTCTCTAACGTTCTCTCTCTCTCTCTAACATTCTCTCTCTCTCTCTCTCTAACTTTCTCTCTCTCCCTCTCTCTCTCAATTCAATTCAAGGGCTTTATTGGCATGGGAAACATGTGTTAACATTGCCAAAGCAAGTGAGGTAGATAATATATAAAGTGAATATATAAAGTGAAATAAACAATAAAAATTAACAGTAAACATCACACATACAGAAGTTTCAAAACAATAAAGACATTACAAATGTCATATTATATATATACAGTGTTTTAACAATGTACAAATGGTAAAGGACACAAGATAAAATAAATAAGCATAGATATGGGTTGTATTTACAATGGTGTTAGTTCTTCACTGGTTGCCCTTTTCTCGTGGCAACAGGTCACAAATCTTGCTGCTGTGATAGCACACTGTGGAATTTCACCCAGTAGATATGGGAGTTTTTCAAAATTGGATTTGTTTTAAAATTCTTTGTGGATCTGTGTAATCTGAGGGAAATATGTCTCTCTAATATGGTCATACATTGGGCAGGAGGTTAGGAAGTGCAGCTCAGTTTCCACCTCATTTTGTGGGCAGTGAGAAGACATAGCCTGTCTTCTCTTGAGAGCCATGTCTGCCTACGGCGGCCTTTCTCAATAGCAAGGCTATGCTCACTGAGTCTGTACATAGTCAACGCTTTCCTTAATTTTGGGTCAGTCACAGTGGTCAGGTATTCTGCCGCTGTGTACTCTCTGTGTAGGGCCAAATAGCATTCTAGTTTGCTCTGTTTTTTTGTTAATTCTTTCCAATGTGTCAAGTAATTATCTTTTTGTTTTCTCATGATTTGGTTGGGTCTAATTGTGCTGCTGTCCTGGGGCTCTGTAGGGTGTGTTTGTGTTTGTGAACAGAGCCCCAGGACCAGCTTGCTTAGGGGACTCTTCTCCAGGTTCATCTCTCTGTAGGTGATGGCTTTGTTGTGGAAGGTTTGGGAATCGCTTCCTTTTAGGTGGTTATAGAATTTAATGGCTCTTTTCTGGATTTTGATAATTAGTGGGTATCGGCCTAATTCTGCTCTGCATGCATTATTTGGTGTTCTACGTTGTACACAGAGGATATTTTTGCAGAATTCTGCGTGCAGAGTCTCAATTTGGTGTTTGTCCCATTTTGTGAAGTCTTGGTTGGTGAGCGGACCCCAGACCTCACAACCATAAAGGGCAATGGGCTCTATGACTGATTCAAGTATTTTTAGCCAAATCCTAATCGATATGTTGAAATTTATGTTCCTTTTGATGGCATAGAATGCCCTTTTTGTCTCTCAGATCGTTCACAGCTTTGTGGAAGTTACCTGTTGCGCTGATGTTTAGGCCAAGGTATGTATAGTTTTTTGTGTGCTCTAGGGCAACAGTGTCTAGATGGAATTTGTATTTGTGGTCCTGGTGACTGGACCTTTTTTGGAACACCATTATTTTGGTCTTACTGAGATTTACTGTCAGGGCCCAGGTCTGACAGAATCTGTGCATAAGATCTAGGTGCTGCTGTAGGCCCTCCTTGGTTGGTGACAGAAGCACCAGATCATCAGCAAACAGCAGACATTTGACTTCGGATTCTAGTAGGGTGAGGCCGAGTGCTGCAGACTTTTCTAGTGCCCGCGCCAATTCGTTGATATATATGTTGAAGAGGGTGGGGCTTAAGCTGCATCCCTGTCTAACCCCACGACCCTGTGTGAAGAAATTTGTGTGTTTTTTGCCAATTTTAACCGCACACTTGTTGTTTGTGTACATGGATTTTATAATGTCGTATGTTTTACCCCCAACACCACTTTCCATCAGTTTGTATAGCAGACCTTCATGCCAAATTGAGTCGAAGGCTTTTTTGAAATCAACAAAGCATGAGAAGACTTTGCCTTTGTTTTGGTTTGTTTGGTTGTCAATTAGGGTGTGCAGGGTGAATACATGGTCTGTTGTATGGTAATTTGGTAAAAAGCTAATTTGACATTTGCTCAGTACATTGTTTTCATTGAGGAAGTGTACGAGTCTGCTGTTAATGATAATGCAGAGGATTTCCCCAAGGTTCCTGTTGACGCATATTCCACGGTAGTTATTGGGGTCAAATTTGTCTCCACTTTTGTGGATTGGGGTGATCAGTCCTTGGTTCCAAATATTGGGGAAGATGCCAGAGCTAAGGATGATGTTAAAGAGTTTTAGTATAGCCAATTGGAATTTGTTGTCTGTATATTTGATCATTTCATTGAGGATACCATCAACACCACAGGCCTTTTTGGGTTGGAGGGTTTTTATTTTGTCCTGTAACTCATTCAATGTAATTGGAGAATCCAGTGGGTTCTGGTAGTCTTTAATAGTTGATTCTCTCTCTCTCTCTCTCTCTCTCTCTCTCTCTCTCTCTCTCTCTCTCTCTCTCTCTCTCTCTCTCACTCTCACACTCACACTCACACTCACACTCAAACACACACACATGCTTGGTTGTGTGGATTAACAGTTTTTTTCCCGGTAGAGGTTATAATGTTATTTACCTGAAGTGACCTGTTCACACCTGGCTTACTACTTAGTAGTAAACAAACAGAAGAACAAATGCACACGGCTGAGACAAAGATGAATGGTGATAACCCAGAGTATTGACTTAACATACAGCAGAGCCGACCCCAGTCTCTGACTCAGAGACCCTGGTGGTGACTCTCTGTCAATTATTAATGGAGCTTTCTTTCTGTCTGATTTAGTTTTCCTTATCTGCCAAGCCTCACTGATGACAACCTGCTCTACCACTGGCTTTCCGTCATACTTGATGTTGGCTGTTTAGTACGCCAATGCAGCTTATTAGATTCATTTGGTGCATGCTGTCCTGCAGCTTATTAGATTCATTTGGTGCATGCTGTCTTGAAAAACAACTGCATATGAAGAGTGAATGGGTGTTCTGGCACATTGACAAAGTGGCAAGGAGGTGTCACTAAAATGAAATCCTTGCAACCTGTTCTGTCACTGCAGATTTAAGTGTGTCTTAGATTGTTTTATCTACTGGGTCATGTGTGACTGATTGTGACTGTGTTTTAGGTGAGTGTGTGTATCATGCTCTAATATGACTACTGTGAGATTGTGTATCTTCCAGACAGACTACTACTATGAGTATACAGAGTGTGACAGTGCAGGGTCTCGATGGAGGGTGGCCATCCCCCACAATCTGGGCACCTGCTCAGCCCTGCCTACTCCCACCAGAGGAACAGACTGCTGTGAGTACTGTGCGCGGGTGTGAGTGCGCACGTGCGTGTGTTTGTTAATTCACATTTATTTCACCTTTATTTATTCAGGTTTTCCTCATTTAGATAAAAAATATATATTTTTCCAGAGAGACCTGTTCAAGATAGCTGCGTATGTTCATGAGAGAGAGATACTGTCTAGGTGTGAATGTGTCTGTCACATTGGGTGTGTGACCCTCCTCTCTCTGTCTCTCTGTCTCTCTGTCTCTCTCTCTCTCTGTCTGTCTGTCTGTCTGTCTGTCTGTCTGTCTGTCTGTCTGTCTGTCTGTCTGTCTGTCTGTCTGTCTGTCTGTCTGTCTGTCTGTCTGTCTGTCTGTCTGTCTGTCTGTCTGTCTGTCTGTCTGTCTCTGTCTGTCTGTCTGTCTGTCTGTCTGTCTGTCTGTCTGTCTGTCTGTGTCTCTCTCTCTTTCTCTCTGTCTGTCTGTCTGTCTGTCTGTCTGTCTGTCTCTGTCAGCGTTCTCGTGTGCGGCGGGAGAGTTCCTAGAGATGTCCGCTCAGCAATGTACGACGTGTGCGGCCGGCTCCTATTCGCTGGGCAGTGGGGTGCGTTTTGACCAATGGGACACTATCCCTGCCGGCTTCACCAGCCTGGCCACCTACATGGACCCAGGACCCAGTGGAGAGGAGAGTCAGGCCTGTAATAGGTAACACACATGTCGGTTTTACTGTCCTTGTGGGGACCAAACAGTTGATTCACATTCAAAACCCTAACTCTTAACCCTAACCTTAACACCTAACTCCTAACCCTCATTTTAACCCCTAAACCTAATTCTAACCCTAACCTTAACACCTAAATCCTAACCCTAACTTTAACGCCTAAACCTAATTCTAACCCTAACCCTTAACTCCTAACCCTAATTGTAACAATAAACATAAAATAGCCTATTTCCCTGTGGTGAAAATCTTACATTTTTTCCCTTGTTTTACTATCCTTGTGAGAACTTCTGGTCCCTACAAGGATAGTTAAACCCAAAACACACACACACACACACACACACACACACACACACACACACACACACACATATACATACACACACACATATACTACACACACCTGTCCTACACATACAGCCACACACACAAACTCAGTCGTCCTGTATTCTCTTTCTCTCTGTGTACTGTAGCTCGTCGTGGACGCCGCAGGGCGTGTATCTGGAGTCTAGTCGTGATGAGTGCACCGTGTCTCTGGTCTACGCTGTGCATCTGGAGCAGCAGGGCTCTGTCTCCTTCAGCTACCAGTACCCTGACAACAACATCTTTTTTGAGTTCTATGTGAGTCTGACTCTCTCCTCCCTGATAAAGTCTATATCAGTTCATTTATTACCCTTTTATTTAGCTGGTTGACGTCCGTAGAGATGAAAAGTGGGTCTGTTTTGCGGCAGCAGGGAAGACTTTAATTGTACATTTATATATTTTTGTACATCAATGGCTTTACATTAATGGGTTTTACATCGATGGCTTTACATCAGTAAATGTAAAGCGAGAGAATCAGTAAAGCGAGAGAATCATGTGATGCAATGTTCTGAGTGGTTACCGTGGTGATGTGTGTTCAGGTCCAGAACGAGCAGTGTCAGGAGATGGCCCAGACCGACGATCAGAAGTGGATCAAACTCACCACCAACGGAGAGTGGGACACACACACGGTGAGGAGGAAGGCAGTGTGTGTGATACGTGTGTGTTATATGATTGGTGTGTGTGATGTGTGTAACATAATCTGTGTGCAACATATTGTGTGACATGTGACTCAGGTGAATCTGAAGTCTGGCACTAACATACTGTACTGGAGGACGACCGGGATCCTGGTCGGAGGGAAGATGGTTAAACCAGTGTTGCTCAGGAACATCCAGATTGAGGGTAAAGACCGCTCGTACCCCTACTCCCTATCTTCACACTCACCTCTATTCTCTCTCCCATTCTGCATGCCTCTGTAATGTTGTTGGTCAAGGCAGTGTAGTATCACAGGTTCTTACCCACTCCAGAACTCGCCCTTCTTAGATCTAGGAAATGAGACCACAGTGTGAGACGACAGCAGAATCTACATCCTAATTAATTAATTAATGTGTCTCTGTCTAGGTGTTGCCTACACCTCGGAGTGTTTCCCGTGCCGACCAGGCTGGTTTAGCTCCGCCCCTGGCTCCTCCTCCTGCCAGCCCTGCCCCAGGAACACATCGTCTAACAAGGGAGCCGCCTCCTGTACTCCCTGCCCCGACACACAGTACTCACGTATGTACTAGACACACACACACACACATTCAAATGTATCAGTAAAGACCAGTTAAAATATCCACGGTCTCTCTCTCTTTCACTCTTTCCCTCAGATGAAGGATGGTCACAATGTAAGGAGAGGCCTCCGTGTTCAGAGAAGGATTACTTTCAGATACACACAGCCTGCGACAGCGAGGGAAAGGTAAGTCACACACACATATAGTGTGCATATAGAGAGAAGGCTGTGGTCATATACATTAGATTACAATACATAGGACATCCTATGTATAGTATCTCTATGGTTGTGATGTGACTGCTGTGGTTGCTGTGGTGACAGACGCAGGTGATGTACCGGTGGGTGGAGCCGAGGATCTGTGAGGAGAATGTGACGGGCGCTGTGGCACTGCCCCCTACAGGGGAGAGAGAGGCCTGCCCACCCTGTAACCCTGGTTACTACAACACCGACGACTCCACCTGCTTCCCCTGTCCTCCTGGAACACACTCTGACGGCACCTCAGGTACACACACACACACACACACACATACTATATATGTATATTCACATGTGTATATACAGTACATTAACAGTGTACATACACACACTTACAGTAGACACACACAAGCCACTCACGTTTGTATTGCTGTATAATGAAATGTGTTGTTGACGGTTGTGTATGTCTGTCCCAGTGTGTGAGGAGTGTCCTGCGGGGACAGAGCCAGTACTGGGGTATGAGTATAAATGGTGGAACGTCCTCCCTTCCAACATGAAGACTTCCTGCTTCAACGTGGGCAACTCCAAATGTGACGACATGAACGGTGAGACAGAGACGTGTCTCGGGTGATTAGGGTCAAGAGATATGTGATATGTATGTAGTAGTACACATGGGTGAATAGTTAATATGTCTAATATAGACATCCTCCTGGGGATGTAATATCTCTGTGTCTGTCTGACTGATGGGAGCATAGATGTCTTTTTAATAGATATGTGGTGTCCCTCAGATTGTAAGGAATATAGATGTGTGTTTAATAGAATGTGTAATCACAGTAATATGTTGTTGTTCAGGCTGGGAGGTGGCAGGGGATCACATCCGCAGCGGTGCTGGAGGCTCGGATAACGATTACCTCATCCTGAACCTGCATGTTCCTGGCTTCAAGTTAGTCTTGGCTTGACTGCGTATTATTGTTAGAGCGCTCAGGTTTTTCATGGTTAGGTCATGTGGTCAGAATGAACACATGGCTATGATTATTGTGAAACATAATTTTATTATTGGCCCTGTGTGTTCACTGTGTATGTGTGTGTGTGTGTTAACTGTGTATGTGTGTGTGTGTGTGTGTGTGTGTGTGTGTGTGTTAACTGTGTGTATGTGTGTGTTCTGTCAGGTTACCCACATCACTTGCTGGGATGACCGGGACTGAGTTTGGCCGGATCACCTTCGTCTTCGAGACAATCTGCTCTGCTGACTGTGAGCTCTACTTCATGATGGTGTGTGTCGGGTGATTCGCATCTGCACGAGTGTGTGTCTAGGTTCTCAGGGAAATGTTACTGACAATATCAACAGTGTTTTAGTCAGTAAATCAATATTACCCAACCCAACATAGCCAGTATGACATAGCCAATACATGAGTGACCTTCTTTCATCCCACTTTTGGATAAATACATATCAATATCTATGTTTGTTAGTACAGCCATATAAAGCAGAACAGGGTTCCCCAACTAGCAGCCCGCAGCCCCCAAAGTTTTCTGAGCCCAAAGAAATAATACAAAATGTAATTGTTGGAATAAAACACTGTTAAAACACCAGAAAATCAGCTACAAGTGATTTTAATTTAGGAAATCTGTTCCCGCGTATAATAGAGAGTTATAATGTTTTAGTCAAATATTATGTTTGTGCTTCTTGCGGTCAATCCGCTCAAGAAAACATTGTCCCTCGGCTAAATTGAGTTGATAATCCCTGCAGTTATAACAATCCATGTATCTAAATGAAACCAAAGTATATTTGAACAAACACAGCCAATCACAGTACACAATATACACAACTAAATCACAGTAAAGCAGTGAGATTTCAGATAAACCCGTCACTGTGTAAATTGTAAACTAGAGTGATCCGCTCCCATATAAACCCTGTGTGTGTGTCGCCCCTGCAGGATGTGAACAGGAAGAGCACCACGGTGGTGGAGTCATGGGAGGGCAGTAAGGAGAGACAGAGTTACACACACATCATGACCAGGAACGCATCCGTATCATACACTTGGGCCTTCCAGAGGACCAACCAGGCTCAGGACGTGAGTACACACACACACACACACACACACAGTGACACTGCACACACACATACTTCACAGACACACTCACATACTGCACTATAATATATTGACGTGGGTGTATCTAGGTGCGGCGGTACATCAGTGACGTGGTGATACTCTACTCGGTGAGCGTGACAAATGTCCAGGATGGCGTGGCATCTGCGTGCCGGGCCTGCGCCCTCTTATCCCAGAGTTCTCAGCGGCCTGGGTCGTGTATTCCATGCCCAGCTGGGTTCTACATTGACAGAGACACCAACCGGTGCCAGGAGTGCCCCCCCAACACTTACCTGTCTGGTCACCACACATATGGAGAAGACGCGTGTCTGCCATGTGGCCCTGGGAGTAAGAGCAACAAGGTATTATATTACACACAAACACAAACACACAACTCATATCATCACACAACCATTAGTTACAACCTTAGAAAGTAACCTTAGGCAACCATTATAATCATTAGAACCACTTTATAACATTAAATCCTCCTAATCTAAAATCTCAGGGCCATAGTTATGAGTTTTACTCTCATCCAGATCAACAGTTAACCGTCTCTGGTCTGGATATGAATGTTTTTAGCATTGGTACTACCATGTGTGTATCATGTGAGCCACTATTTGTGCAATGTGTGTTGACTTGATGCTATTGTGCCCCCTCCTAGGAGCACTCTCGTTGCTATAGCGACTGCTCCTTCAGTCACACGGAGCACAACCGCACCCTGACCTTTGACCTGAGCTCTCTGAGCCCCGTGGCCTCGCTCACCATCGGCCCCAGCTTCACCTCTAAAGGCACAAAGTACCTCCACGTCTTCAACGTCAGCCTGTGTGGACACCAGGTAACACACGCACACACACATTCGCACACCCACACATTCATGCAGGCACACATCAGTTGTGTGGACACGAGATAACACACATACCTCAGGGTTGTCGTTGTGTGTTCTGTTTCAGGGGACGATGGCAGCTGTCTGCACAGATAATGTCACCGATATCGCCAACAAGGACATGGGGAGTGATTCCACCCAGTTCGTCAACTCAGTGGACAGCTTCATCTGTCAATCAACCATCATTCCTGCGGATGGGCGGGGCTTCAGGATGGCTCTGGCATCCCAGTCTATCAGTCTGGCTGATACCTTCCTCGGTGAGATGGCAATCGAATAGTGCCTTCATAATGATTATAGGACAGTGCCACAACCACAAGTAGTCATCTAGCCAGAGTACAAAGTATACTCTTCATCTAATTTATTTTCAACAATTTCATTTGAAACTTGTTTTCTCCATCTCTTCCCGTCTCTCTCTCAGGAGCGACAGTGGACAGCGATTTAGACGGAATAGACGCTAGACCAGAACTCTTCTCTGACAACTCAAAAACCATACCAGACATCAACTTCTTCTACAGGTAGGCCAGCGTAGAGCTAGACGCCATAGAACAGCATTCAAAGTTTAATGGTTCCAGTGAATATCAGTCATTGTGGTTGAAAGTGGGTGGAAAATGTATTTTTTGTACACTGCTGCTACGCGCTGTCTATTATCTATGCATAGTCACTTTACCCCTACCTACATGTACAAATGACCTCGGCTAACCTGCACATTGACCCTGTATATAGCCTCGTTATTTTATTGTGTTACTTTAAAAAAATGTTTACTTAAGTTTATTCCGTAAACATTTTATTCACTCTTTCTTGAACTGCATTGTTGGTTCATTAAGGGCTTGTAAGTAAGCATTTCATGGTAAGGTCTACACATGTTGTATTCAGTGCATGTGACAAATACAATTTGATTTGATTTGTGTGTGTGTGTGTTTTGACTGTCTCAGGTCTACTCAGGCGACTGGATCCTGCCAGCGTGGTCGGAGTGCGGTCATGACCATACGCTGCAACCCAGAGAAGATGGACCGCGGGAAACTCACAGTGCCCAGGTACACACACCTGTCTGACTGTCTGACTGTCTGCTCAACGTCACCTGTCTGACTGTCTGCTCAATATCACCTGTCTGACTGTCTGCTCAACGTCACCTGTCTGACTGTCTGCTCAACGTCACCTGTCTGACTGTCTGCTCAACGTCACCTGTCTGACTGTCTGCTCAATGTCACCTGTCTGCTCAACATCACCTGTCTGACTGTCTGCTCAACATCACCTGTCTGACTGTCTGCTCAACGTCACCTGTCTGACTGTCTGCTCAACGTCACCTGTCTGACTGTCTGCTCAATATCACCTGTCTGACTGTCTGCTCAATGTCACCTGTCTGCTCAACATCACCTGTCTGACTGTCTGCTCAACGTCACCTGTCTGACTGTCTGCTCAATGTCACCTGTCTGACTGTCTGCTCAACGTCACCTGTCTGACTGTCTGCTCAATGTCACCTGTCTGCTCAACATCACCTGTCTGACTGTCTGCTCAACGTCACCTGTCTGACTGTCTGCTCAACGTCACCTGTCTGACTGTCTGCTCAACGTCACCTGTCTGCTCAACATCACCTGTCTGACTGTCTGCTCAACGTCACCTGTCTGACTGTCTGCTCAACATCTCCTGTCTGACTGTCTGCTCAATGTCACCTGTCTGACTGTCTGCTCAACGTCACCTGTCTGATTGTCTGCTCAACGTCACCTGTCTGACTGTCTGCTCAACGTCACCTGTCTGATTGTCTGCTCAACGTCACCTGTCTGACTGTCTGCTCAACGTCACCTGTCTGATTGTCTGCTCAACGTCACCTGTCTGACTGTCTGCTCAACGTCACCTGTCTGACTGTCTGCTCAACGTCACCTGTCTGCTCAATGTCACCTGTCTGACTGTCTGCTCAACGTCACCTGTCTGACTGTCTGCTCAACGTCACCTGTCTGACTGTCTGCTCAATGTCACCTGTCTGCTCAACAACTCAGCTGAAAATGTTTGTGTATTTTCATTAGCTCCTTCTACATTTATCCTCTGTGTGTGTGTGTGTGCGCAGTGCGTGCCCTGCAGGTACGTGTGACGGCTGTACGTTTCACTTCCTGTGGGAGAGTGGGAGCGCCTGTCCCCGCTGCACCCAGGATGACTATCACCAGATAGAGGGAGCCTGTAAGGGAGGAGCCCAGGTAACCTGTTCCCTCTCTCTTCATCTCCTTTAACACACTCATGCTACTCTTACTTTCACCTCTTGGTATTTCAATTGAACCTAGTTTCTCGCCTTCTCTACTCTCTCTCCCTCCTTCCCCCTCGCCTTCTCTCTCTCTCTCTGTAGGAGACTCTGTCTGTGTGGAATGAGCCAAAACTGTGCATCAAAGGCATTTCCCTGCCAGCTAAGAGCTCCGCCCCCTGCGAGGCCATTGCTCTATGGCTAAAGGTGGGGGTAGGGGGCGGGGCCTTCTTAGCTGTGCTGCTCGTCTCTCTCACCTGCTATTTCTGGAAAAAGAACAAGAGGTGATTGACTGACACCTGTTAATCAAATAACCATCCTAGCCATAGGCTGTAGTACAACGTTCCTGACTCCTGCATCTCTGTGTCCTGTGTGTTTCTGTGTCACTGTGGCACCCCCTGTTAGGCTGGAGTATAAGTATTCTCGGCTGGTGATGTCAGCCAATAAGGAGTGTGAGCTGCCGGTGGCAGATAGCTGTGCCCTGGCCGAGGGGGAGGAGCCTGAGGATGACGTGGTCTACTCCCACAAACCCTCACTGCTCGGCAAGCTCAGGGCCATCGCCAACAAGGTGTGTGTGTGTGTGTGTGAGTGTGTGCGTGTGTGTGTGTTAACCCTGTGTGTATTTCTATCCTTCAGCAGAGGGAGGGAGACAGCAGTGAGTCGGTACAGCTGAAGTCATCCCAGTCTGAGAGATGGGTCTGGGGGTAACGACGAGGGAAGGAAGGAAGGAAGGAAGGAAGGAAGGAAGGAAGGAAGGAAGGAAGGAAGGAAGGAAGGAAGGAAGGAAGGAAGGAAGGAAGAAGAGAGAAAGGGAAATAGAGAGAGAAAGAAGAAGCAAGAGTTGGTAGGGTTGGCACTGAGTTCCACTCCTCTTCATGTCTCCTGGACTCTGCTTATTCCTGAGGACTCCATCATGGCTCCAGCTGCTCCAGTTTCCTCTTCAAAGGTACCTGTTCCCATGATTCTGACTGAAACTGGAAAGTGGTTTGGCTCCCCACCCTAGACCCTACCACACATGGGAACACAACCATGCTTATTGCCATGGATATTGAAGGGCTGCAAATGAAAGAAACTCTCACTGTTTTGTATATTTTGTATTGTCATTTGGAGTTTATCTGTACAGTCATGTCCAAAGTATTTATAATTATTAGTGGTGTTATGATTTATCTTTATTAAATTCTCACTTGCCTTTGGGACCGTGTTTGTATTTGTGTGCAGTTCTGTTAGGCTACACATTATTATTATTATTAATAATAGTAATACAACAATGGAATACTCTTGAGAATACCATGTCTTGTAGAATTAGACCAGTTTGTTGGCTATTCGACGGCTATTTGCGCTTTCAAACCTCAATAGCTTTCAAACCAATTGAGCACAACATTGCACAGGTCTTATTTTCACAATTTGGGCATTTATTTTCTCTCCAAACCTAATAAACATGTGGAAATGTGGGCAGCATTTTATATTCCTAATTGAATTAGTTAGGGAGCGTAAACAAAGTACAAACATTTTTTACATTCAAATTTCAATAGCTCCTTGGTCATGTGACCTGCTGACTTCAAACAAGGTTCAGAATGTCCACTCAGTGGGCCTACACATTGCACACCCTTTAGTTTGTCCATTTTCATCTCACAGGATTTTACATGAATTTTTCAACATTTAAAGTTTCAATAGCTCCTTGGTCATGTGACCTACTGGACTCAAACAAATTTCATAATGTCCACGAACTAGCCTTATATATTGCACACTCTTGTTTGTGTACTGTAAAATCACACAGTGTAACATACATTTTTCAAAGTTTTACATTTCAATAGCTCCTTGGTCATGTCAATTACACACCTAGGAAGCGTGCAGTGGATAAACACCCATATTGCATAAACTCTAGTCATGTATCTTCTGTGTTGTTGTACATGAATATTAGTTTGACAATTAGGGGGTTCAGTCCAGTGATGTGTTTACACTTTTCTTTAATATTTATATGTAATAATTGGTAGTTCTAAGTACTTATTTTCCCACAGTATTTAACAGCGGTACACAATAGGAGAGAGACAGATAATATCTCCTTTCATCGTTAATATTAACCATAATGGAAAAGGGCAAAGTACGAGAGTCATGCTATTAATTGTCCAAAGCAGGGATGGAGAGTGAGCTAGTGAGGTAGGCTGCAGTGGGTTTGCTGGTCAATACATACAGTGGGGCAAAAAAGTATTTAGTCAGCCACCAATTGTGCAAGTTCTCCCACTTCAAAAGATGAGAAAGACCTGTAATTTTCATCATAGGTACACTTCAACTATGACAGACAAAATGAGAAAAAAATCCAGAAAATCACATTGTAGGATTTTTAATGAATTTCTTTGCAAATTATGGTGGAAAATAAGTATTTGGTCAATAACAAAAGTTTATCTCAATACTTTGTTATATACCCTTTGTTGGCAATGACAGAGGTCAAACATTTTCTGTAAGTCTTCACAAGGTTTTCACACACTGTTGCTGGTATTTTGGCCCATTCCTCCATGCAGATCTCCTCTAGAGCAGTGATGTTTTGGGGCTGTTGCTGGGCAACACGGACTTTCAACTCCCTCCAAAGATTTTCTATGGGGTTGAGATCTGGAGACTGGCTAGGCCACTCCAGGACCTTGAAATGCTTCTTACGAAGCCACTCCTTCGTTGCCCGGGCGGTGTGTTTGGGATCAATGTCATGCTGAAAGACCCAGCCATGTTTCATCTTCAATGCCCTTGCTGATGGAAGGAGGTTTTTACTCAAAATCTCACGATACATGGCCCCATTCATTCTTTCCTTTACACGGATCAGTCGTCCTGGTCCCTTTGAAGAAAAACAACCCCAAAGCATGATGTTTCCACCCCCATGCTTCACAGTAGGTATGGTGTTCTTTGGATGCAACTCAGCATTCTTTGTCCTCCAAACACGACGAGTTGAGTTTTTACCAAAAAGTTCTATTGTGGTTTCATCTGACCATATGACATTCTCCCAATCTTCTTCTGGATCATCCAAATGCTCTCTAGCAAAGTTCAGACGGGCCTGGACATGTACTGGCTTAAGCAGGGGGACACGTCTGGCACTGCAGATTTGAGTCCCTGTCGGCGTAATGTGTTACTGATGGTAGGCTTTGTTACTTTGGTCCCAGCTCTCTGCAGGTCATTCACTAGGTCCCCCACTTGTGGTTCTGGGATTTTTGCTCACCGTTCTTGTGATCATTTTGACCCCACCGGGGTGAGATCTTGCGTGGAGCCCCAGATCGAGGGAGATTATCAGTGGTCTTGTATGTCTTCCATTTCCTAATAATTGCTCCCACAGTTGATTTCTTCAAACCAAGCTGCTTACCTATTGCAGATTCAGTCTTCCCAGCCTGGTGCAGGTCTACAATTTTGTTTCTGGTGTCCTTTGACAGCTCTTTGGTCTTGGCCATAGTGGAGTTTTGAGTGTGACTGTTTGAGGTTGTGGACAGGTGTCTTTTATACTGATAACAAGTTCAAACAGGTGCCATTAATACAGGTAACGAGTGGAGGACAGAGGAGCCTCTTAAAGAAGAAGTTACAGGTCTGTGAGAGGCAGAAATCTTGCTTGTTTGTAGGTGACCAAATACTTATTTTACACCATAATTTGCAAATAAATTCATAAAAAATCCTACAATGTGATTTTCTGGATTTTTTTTCTCATTTTGTCTGTCATGGTTGAAGTGTACCTATGATGAAAATTACAGGCCTCTCATCTTTTTAAGTGGGAGAACTTGCACAATTGGTGGCTGACTAAATACTTTTTTTGCCCCACTGTATACTGAACATGTAACCACAGTGAAGGTGGCCAGAAAATCAATGAATAAAAATTGACCTTTAAACTTTTCCCACATGTCAACAGACACTTTACTTTAAATAAGTACAAAACATTTCACAGTGTTAACTTTCTCTTTATCCCTGGTTGATGTACATTTCAGAGCCTCTTCAGTGTGGATGGGGTATAGCATACATTTTCAACAACAAAGACAGCACTTCCAGTTGATGTTCTTCACTCTGTTGAACTCCTTTTGGCATGCAAAACATTCAATCTAAATCAAAACGTAACACGTTATAAATAATATCACATTTCAATGCAGTATGACAAATTAGCCATCCATTGTGTTATATCATAAATTGTCTTACATGCCGTCACTGTTTTCAAAAGATTATAAACATGTTAGATAAAGTTACTAACCCAGTCAGTCTTTGAGCCACATCCAGGTTCTTTATCAGTGGCACACATGAAGCAGTTGTAGGCTTTGTTGAACTTTGAACTCATAGACATGAACTGAACAGATGGCTGTCCCACACGACATCATAAAAATAAAGAATTTACATTTACTTTGAATTAAATCTCATTACATACCAGACATTTTTAGTATATCCTCGGCCATTTCTTTTCCCAGTTGCTCCATGTGTTTTTGTGAAGGTTCTATATCAATTTGGGAGGGGATGTTGGGGAAGTTCTGTGCAACTTCCTTGGCCATCTACACCCCAAAAAATAAAATAGAGTTTTTGACATAATTGTCACATAACAGCTAACCATTCATTATCGAAAATATAACTATCAAACCTGCATTACAAAGACCCTGCAGTTGAAGGTGTCCTGCTGCATGGTGGGAGTTACTTCTCATTTCCACTTTATGTCCACACAGTCGTCATTTCCATGGCAGGACCTTCTCATTTTGAAATATTCTTTTTTATGTAAACATAATGGAATACTGATTAGTTATAGAGAAGTGAATACACAGGCCAAAACTGTATGCTGATTTCCTCATCACTATAATCTAATAGAGGTCATTTCCTTCATGCCCCATTCTACACACAGCCTAAATTATAGGCACTGAACCATTTACAGGAGAACAATAAAAGTAGCATATAGGATCCAGCCCCATCACAGAGTGAATACATGTAGAGCGTCTGTAGACTTTAAGAAAAAAAACAGGAAGTGACCGTTTCATCAGTACGTGCTTAAAGAAAGTCATATCACAAAGACCACAGGTGACAGTGCCCACCAAGTCTATGAAAATAGAGAATGAATTGTAAACACCAAAGTGTGTTAAAGTGTGTTAGTCAAAATAATATCTGAAAATGTCAGTTGTTGAACATAATACAATTTATGATAGATGCAGTTGAGGAATATTCCATGTACCAACACTACATGCAGGACAGACACAAGACATTCCCACATACAGTATACACATAGATAGAGGCATTATTCAGCTGTGATTTTACCACTCAGAATCCAGAAGGGATATGACAATGGGACCATCACAGGATGTAATACACCCTTACTACAATCTACTTTCTGAACGTGATTTCTTATCTGGTAAACTGTTACTGTGTGTCAAGGAAAGAGCCCCAATTAAAATGAGTGTACTCCAGTAAAAAAGGTCTGGTTTAGATTAAAAACTATTGCCCTGTGTCCCCGTCCATAGGGGCATGAGAGACTAGTCAGTGGTAGAATTGAGTTGGCCCAAACACACACAAGGTTGAGGTTACTCATGTATAGTAATTTGTAAAAAAATAAATTAAAAAATTAAAAAATTGGCATTGACATATTGTGTCTTCTAACTGTCCAAGAATAGGATCCAAAGTGTTAGGAAATATTTGTTCCCATGAAGAAAAAGGATGATGTCTGTCCTCATACCTCTGTCCACTTTAGTCAGACTACCAGAGTGTGTAAAAACGTTATGATGGGGCCGGCAACAGAGTTCCTATTGACTAAGCACCACGGAGACCAATCAGGAGAGAATACATACAGGTCAGGGGTGCCAATTGAAAGTCAAGGGGTGTGTCTGTGCCTTTTGGATTACTCTCTCTTTACAGAGAACCCCTGGGGTTCAAGTCAAGAGCTACCCTTCCCCTTTCAGTCTGCTCTGCGCATGTCTGAAAGTGACAGAGCCAGCAGCCAAGAGAGTTTTTCACAGTATGTCATAAAACATTATTACACTTATGAATGTATGTAAAATGCTAGAATGTATTAGATCCAGTAAAATGGAATAACTATAGTCCACTAACTATATAAGGGTAGTCAGTGGACATTCTGAACCTTGTTTGAAGTCAGTAGGTCACATGACCATTGAGCTATTGAAATTTGAAAGTTTACCATTTGAATGTAAAAACGTGTGAGATGAAAATTGACAAACTAAAGGGTGTGCAATATAGAAGGGTAGTCAGTGGACATTCTGAACCTTGTTTCAGGTCAGTAGGTCACATGACCAAGGAGCTATTGAAATTAGAAACATTGAAAATTCATGTAAAAATGCCTGAGATGAAAATGGACAAACTAAAGGGTATGCAATGTGTAGGCCCAATGAGTGGACATTCTGAACCTTGTTTTAAGTCAGTAGGTCACATTACCAAGGAGCTATTGAAATTCAAAAATGTAAATAAATAATTTAAAGTAGTGCGAGATGTATATCAACAAAAATAATGTGTGCAATGTGTGTCTATGCCCTCGGGTTAGCTACAACCAGTTTTGAAAGTTTCAGGAGTAATGTTATTTTTTTTAAAATTATAATATTTTTTAGGAGTAATGGTTAAAGAGCTATTGAAATTTTACCTCGGTCAAATAAATCCATTATCTCCCAGGACGTCCCATACTCTCGTTGCAGTTCCATTCGGAAACGTAATTCCTCCCCGCCACCAGACCAGTTTCCGCCCTTCTGAGAGAAAATACTTCGCATGTGATTCATTGACGACTGCAATAAAGTTTAAATATAGCCTACAAAAAGAATACAATCGGATTTAACTTTTGCGTTATCGCGGATTCTACGCTGGAAAACCGGATAGAGGTCGGTCGCAGTAGTCAGGAGATGAAATGAGGATGAGCTGAACTCGAGCTGGTGCAGTTACGGTACGGAATCTCTTTGGTTGGTCTGGATACTCCGGCCATGCTGTTTAGGACAAGTCTAAAATCATCCCAGCAGTTTTTGGGTATCAAATCCAGTCCGTAATTTTCTAAAAAAATATATGAGAATATATGCTTGTAAATTATGTTAGATTCACGCACGACCAACGTTTTCTGTTTACAACGTCAACGAATTAAATTAGAGGTGTAGCCAAAACCATTGGACCTGGCTGCTAAACAATGATGACATTTTCTTTGAACAGAAGTTACATCATAACACTATTAGATTCAAACAGTAGCAACACATTCTAGAGCGAGCAACAATGCTTCTTTCTCGATCCTCACCAAATGTCACTTCCTGTGGTGGCGATGAAGACAAAAGATGAAGGGGGAAGTGCAATCTGTGATTTATTATTCTGTAGTTGGCCTAAAAGTGATAGTAGATTTATCTCTCGCTCTTTGTGTGTGTGTGTCCACTGTGATTGGCTCAGAAAATTATTTCCAGAAAAACATAACTACTACTACATAGAACAACAGTAGGCCTACATGAAAGAGTTGTTTGTGTGTGTGTGCTTTATTTTACAGGTCCCTCCGCTGAAAGCACGACGGCATCATCTAATTCCTTATCTAAGTGGTAAAATTATTCAGAGAGAGGGAAATTACATTTAATCATTCTGAATTTTGAGAACAATTGACATGTTCAAATAGTATCAATTGTCATGCCCCAACACAACCCCAAGGGGGCAGCACTTTCCCAGGAAATAAGTGACTAAATCAAAACACTGTTCATTAATGTTCTTTAGTTTTTCAAATGCATTTTCTGTTATTTCTCCGGGGCTATCTGGAGGTTTTGGCGTAAATACGACGCTCACAAGCACTTTTATATAAGGAGTGAACTGAATAGCCTACACAATTATTTAAACGTTGCTTTAGTCCTTAGGACTCCAGTCACTTGAATTATTGAGCGAACGCTGCCCTCTTGTGGTTCCGTTGAATAATTACAGCAGGGTAATATTTTCACAGGTAAATGTCAAACAGATGGATAGGAGCTAATAATCTTTGTGTCAAACTGTACATTCACCTGGGAAAATGTAGGCCCTAGTTTGTTGTAATCTCTCAAGAGATCAACGAAGTGTTTTTTTTTACAGGGACGAGCAAAAAAAACATGACGTTTTAATAGATGGGTTAGCTGGAAATGTCACGAAAACAAATGTGCACGTTTCTATGGGGGCAGAAGTCAGTGTTGTTGTGATTCTGGATGGCCAGATTGCTAGCAAGAATGAGGGGGGAATGCCATGTCGGGAATCGTAAGTGGCTTGTTCTTGATACCATGTCCTGTTTTGACAGATTTCATGCCAATGCTAATATGGCCCAAATTCGCAAGCTAGTCAACAACTGTAACGATGTATTTGAGAGAAAACAAGTGCACATTGTGCACATGTATTTCTGTTTTTAATAAACATTGAATTCGAAATAGTGTGTACATGTTGTCAGCAATGTAAAGCCAACCCCGTGTGTTTTGCCCTATAGTTGTGCAAGCGTTGATTTTGTTGCAAAACAACCAACCCTTCTATACCTGCGAGTTTTGATTTGTTTACTTTGTTAACGCTGCACTGGTGGTTTGTTGAGGAATTACACGAGTTTCGCAAGTGAGGTGAGTGCAGTATTACTATTTACTAGTACCTATGGAAATACACTCGGTTGTAACGACTTAAAGGAAACAAGTTCGAGCAGTGTTTGAAGTAATATAGATATTCAGTCACATTTGAATTGTAGTCGATTGCTGATAATTTGCAAGGGAGAAACGTACACATTCTTCACAAAAGCTTTGCATAATAAACACTGCCGTTTTATTTGCAGATTGTCACAGCTTCACCATGGCTCGCGGCTGCCTCTGCTGCGTCAAATACATGTTGTTCCTCTTCAACCTGCTCTTCTGGGTGGGAGAATAAACTCACTGCACACATCATTTTCAAACAAATTGATCTTCTGATTCTGAATTCTATTTTATTATTAAATCATAGTATACTAAATGTATAATAATGATTAGAGTAATGACACTCATGTATTTATATGTGATTCTGCCTCTCAGTTGGGGGGCTGTGGTTTGTTGGGTGTGGGAGTGTGGTTGTCTGTGTCCCAGGGCAGCTTTGCCACCCTATCACCATCCTTCCCCTCCATCTCTGCTGCCAACCTCATCATCACCCTGGGTGCTGTCATCATGGTTACAGGCTTCCTGGGTTGTCTGGGTGCCATCAAGGAGAACAAGTGTCTGCTGCTGAGTGTGAGTGAACAACACTAACCACGATGCACCACACTACATTGCTTGGCACATTGGCAACCTCACCTGCCTCTCTCTCTCTTCTCTCGTGTTCCCTGTAGTTTTTCATCACGTTGTTGGTTATTCTGTTGGTGGAGCTGATCCTACTCATCCTGTTCTTCGTATACACAGACAATGTAAGACTCCCATAGAAAGCCACCTGTCAATTCAACCCCTGGTTATCCTTCCACCTATGGTTCCTGTTCCCATAGTGCTCTGTGCCTCTGCCTACATTTCTCATGATCTACTGTGTGCAGGTGAGTGAGAACGCCAGACAGGACCTGAAAGAGGGACTTACTCTGTACAGCACCAACAACAACGCGGGCCTCCGCAACGCCTGGAACACCATACAGACAGAGGTACGGTACCTAACTACTAATGATCTACCATACAACCCCACACTAATAGCATAGCATTCCATCAAGGGAGAGGTGCAATATATAACCCTGTCTCCTCTCTCTCCCTGTCAGTGGCATTGTTGTGGGGTGAATGGGTACACAGACTGGCACACTGCCCTGCAGGAGAAGGTGGTTCCTGACCACTGCTGTCAGGATATCTACCAGGACTGTGGGCGCAATGCCACCAACCAGTTCTGGACACAGGTCAGTTTGTGTTTGTTTAAAAATGTCTGATCTTCTCCCTCCCACCAGGGAGGGTGTGTCTGATCTTCTCCCTCCCACCAGGGACTGTGTGTCTGATCTTCTCCCTCCCACCAGGGAGTGTGTGTCTGATCTTCTCCCTCCCACCAGGGAGTGTGTGTCTGATCTTCTCCCTCCCACCAGGGAGTGTGTGTCTGATCTTCTCCCTCCCACCAGGGAGTGTGTGTCTGATCTTCTCCCTCCCACCAGGGACTGTGTGTCTGATCTTCTCCCTCCCACCAGGGAGTGTGTGTCTGATCTTCTCCCTCCCACCAGGGAGTGTGTGTCTGATCTTCTCCCTCCCACCAGGGACTGTGTGTCTGATCTTCTCCCTCCCACCAGGGACTGTGTGTCTGATCTTCTCCCTCCCATCTGGGAGTGTGTGTCTGATCTTCTCACTCCCACCAGGGAGTGTGTGTCTGATCTTCTCCCTCCCACCAGGGAGTGTGTGTCTGATCTTCTCCCTCCCACCAGGGAGTGTGTGTCTGATCTTCTCCCTCCCACCAGGGAGTGTGTGTCTGATCTTCTCCCTCCCACCAGGGAGTGTGTGTCTGATCTTCTCCCTCCCACCAGGGACTGTGTGTCTGATCTTCTCCCTCCCACCAGGGACTGTGTGTCTGATCTTCTCCCTCCCATCAGGGAGTGTGTGTCTGATCTTCTCCCTCCCACCAGGGAGTGTGTGTCTGATCTTCTCCCTCCCACCAGGGAGTGTGTGTCTGATCTTCTCCCTCCCACCAGGGAGTGTGTGTCTGATCTTCTCCCTCCCACCAGGGAGTGTGTGTCTGATCTTCTCCCTCCCACCAGGGAGTGTGTGTCTGATCTTCTCCCTCCCATCAGGGAGTGTGTGTCTGATCTTCTCCCTCCCATCAGGGAGTGTGTGTCTGATCTTCTCCCTCCCACCAGGGAGTGTGTGTCTGATTTTCTCCCTCCCACCAGGGAGTGTGTGTCTGATCTTCTCCCTCCCACCAGGGAGTGTGTGTCTGATCTTCTCCCTCCCATCAGGGAGTGTGTGTCTGATCTTCTCCCTCCCATCAGGGAGTGTGTGTCTGATCTTCTCCCTCCCATCAGGGAGTGTGTGTCTGATCTTCTCCCTCCCATCAGGGAGTGTGTGTATCTGCATGTGTAGGAGTGTCCTTTTTCACTTCTCAGAATTGTTTCTCTCTTGTCAGGGTTGCTATGAGAAGGTGGAGGAGTGGCTGGATGACAATAAACACCTGCTGGGAACCATCGCCATGTGTGTTCTGGTCATACAGGTAAGTGTGTGTGCATACAGGAAGACATACAGATGTACATGTAATGATGTTGCAGTGTGATTGATGTGACTTTCTGTCTGCAGCTCCTGGGTATGGCCTTCTCCATGACTTTGTACCAGCAGATCCACCGATCCGGGAAGAAGTACGAAGCTTAGAACACATACACACACACAGTTTGAGACCCATTACTTGTATACAAAATTATACTCTAAAAAGACACACACATGCCACAAAACAGCTTTTTATTTAGTGTTTTGTATTTACACACCCTTGTATCATTTTGTGCACAAAGGCAATATTGTTTTTTAATTATCATCTTTATCATTATAATCAGTGTTCTTGGCCAGGATTCAATCCGACCGCGGTTTGTCAACAATGCACCGTAAATGGGTTATTCCACAAATAAAGTGCCAACAATCAGCATTTGGACATTGTCCCTCGTTATGTTTTTCCGACTTCTGGGAAGATTTCAACCAACTTCACCCCAAAATTCCTCCATGTTTTCAACATCATTGAAATTCTACTGTAAAAAGTTGAACTAGTTATGTTGTTGCTTTGACAGTTTTTTTCTGAAGGTTATTATTTATTTATGCGATTTCATTTGTTTTCCCCTCATTTTAAGGCCAACCCTGTTACATAAACCTGACTCTTTATATATATATATATATATATATATATATATATGGTGAAACTATTCCTTTTTAATATTTTTTTCCCAAAACAAACTGTCAAATCAGTGTAAAAGCAGGTGAGCTGGTTCTACTCTTTTTGGCAATTTTCTGGTGTTTTGTGGATAAACTGAGCGTGTTGATTATAACGCGTCATACCCGTTACCCATAGATTGGATTTGTTAAAACATTTCTAGCCAAAAGTGTTGTGAGGCTTGAATTTATTTTCCCCTCCCTGTTGCACACAAGTGTCCATTCCCCCTGTCACAAGTGTCCATTCCCCCTGTCACAAGTGTCCATTCCCCCTGTCACAAGTGGATTTATGGCTGATTTCAGATAAACCTCAACCCTTATATGGTCAACCCTGTTACTTTAAAGACACTTAGTCATTTTTTTATTCAACCGCTTATGTGAAATTAGTTTGTTTTGACCAATTTTAACTGCCCAAAGTGTTATCATTTTGTGGAAGGACCCAAATGCTACATATAGCTCAATCAGAAATTCCCTTTAAAAGCTGAATTGTCGACAACCTGCAGTCGGATTGAATCCTGGCCCTAGTTCAGTTATGGGGGGACTAAGGGTGGGGGAGGAAGGGGGGTTGGATTGTGTGTATGGGAATAGGGACACCCCTCAGTCATCCAGGATAGAATGGCTTGAACACAAAATAGAGTAATGGGAAAGAGGTTCGATTTCATGCCTTAGAAATCCTTAAACGGATTACATTTATATTGTATGGATGTATTATTGTAAAACCAGTTACTGTGATGGGTTCAATAAAAGTTAAGCTTATTCTGTCAAAATGCTGGCCATTTTTCCCTCAGTTCAAATTCCAATTCTGTTTACTAAAGCATCATCTTCAATTGAGGGGGAGGTGGAATGAACTATCATCATCTAGTACTGTTACAGAAGTGAACTATTATCATCTAGTACCGTTACAGGTGTGACCTCATCATCTAGTACTGTTACAGGTGTGACCTCATCTAGTACTGTTACAGGAGTGAACTATTATCTAGTACTGTTACAGGTGTGACCTCATCATCTAGTACTGTTACAGGTGTAAACTCTCCCCTAGTACTGTTACAGGAGTGAACTCTCATCTAGCACTGTTACAGGAGTGAACTCTCATCATCTAGTACTGTTACAGGTGTAAACTCTCCCCTAGTACTGTTACAGGTGTGACATCATCTAGTACTGTTACAGGAGTGAACTCTCATCATCTAGCACTGTTACAGGAGTGAACTCTCATCATCTAGTACTGTTACAGGTGTGACCTTTCATCATCTAGTACTGTTACAGGAGTGAACTCTCATCATCTAGTACTGTTACAGGAGTGAACTCTCATCTAGTACTGTTACAGGAGTGAACTATTATCATCTAGTACTGTTACTGGTGTGAACTATTATCTAGCACTGTTACAGGAGTGAACTATTATCATCCAGTACTGTTACAGGAGTGAACTATTATCATCCAGTACTGTTACAGGAGTGAACTATCATCATCATCATCTAGTACTGTTACAGGTGTGAACTATCATCATCTAGTACTGTTACAGGAGTGAACTATTATCATCTAGTACTGTTACAGGAGTGAACTATTATCATCATCTAGTACTGTTACAGGAGTGAACTATCATCATCATCTAGTACTGTTACAGGAGTGAACTATTATCATCATCTAGTACTGTTACAGGAGTGAACTACAATTTAGTACTGTTACAGGAGTAAACTATTATCATCATCTAGTACTGTTACAGGAGTGAACTACAATTTAGTACTGTTACAGGAGTGGACTATTATCATAATTTAGTACTGTTACAGGAGTGAACTATCATTTAGTACTGTTACAGGAGTGAACTATCATTTAGTACTGTTTCAGGAGTGAACTATTATCATCATTTAGTACTGTTACAGGAGTGAACTATAATTTTGTACTGTTACAGGAGTGAACTATCATCATCATATACTACTGTTACAGGAGTGAACTATTATCATCATCTAGTACTGTTACAGGAGTGAACTACAATTTAGTACTGTTACAGGAGTGAACTATTATCATCATTTAGTACTGTTACAGGAGTGAACTATTATCATCATTTAGTACTGTTACAGGAGTGAACTATCATTTAGTACTGTTACAGGAGTGAACTATCATTTAGTACTGTTACAGGAGTGAACTATTATCATCATTTAGTACTGTTACAGGATTGAACTATCATCATCATCTAGTACTGTTACAGGAGTGAACTATTATCATCATTTAGTACTGTTACAGGAGTGAACTATCATTTAGTACTGTTACAGGAGTGAACTATTATCATCTAGTACTGTTACAGGATTGAACTATCATCATCATCTAGTACTGTTACAGGAGTGAACTATAATCATCATATACTACTGTTACAGGAGTGAACTATTATCATCATCTAGTACTGTTACAGGAGTGAACTATCATCATCATCTAGTATTGTTACAGGAGTGAACTATTATCATCATCTAGTACTGTTACAGGAGTGAACTATTATCATCATCTAGTATTGTTACAGGAGTGAACTATTATCATCTCGTACTGTTACAGGAGTGAACTATCATCATCATATACTACTGTTACAGGAGTGAACTATTATCATCATCTAGTATTGTTACAGGAGTGAACTATTATCATCATCTAGTACTGTTACAGGAGTGAACTATTATCATCATCTAGTACTGTTACAGGAGTGAACTACAATTTAGTACTGTTACAGGAGTGAACTACAATTTAGTACTGTTACAGGAGTGGACTATCATCATTTAGTACTGTTACAGGAGTGAACTATTATCATCATTTAGTACTGTTAAAGGATTGAACTATCATCATCATCTAGTACTGTTACTGGAGTGAACTACAATTTAGTACTGTTACAGGAGTGAACTACTATTTAGTACTGTTACGGGAGTGAACTATTATCATCATCTAGTACTGTTACAGGAGTGAACTATTATCATCATTTAGTACTGTTACAGGAGTGAACTATCATTTAGTACTGTTACAGGAGTGAACTATTATCATCATTTAGTACTGTTACAGGATTGAACTATCATCATCATCTAGTACTGTTACAGGATTGAACTATTATCATCATCTAGTACTGTTACAGGAGTGAACTACAATTTAGTACTGTTACAGGAGTAAACTATTATCATCATCTAGTACTGTTACAGGAGTGAACTACAATTTAGTACTGTTACAGGAGTGGACTATTATCATAATTTAGTACTGTTACAGGAGTGAACTATCATTTAGTACTGTTACAGGAGTGAACTATCATTTAGTACTGTTTCAGGAGTGAACTATTATCATCATTTAGTACTGTTACAGGAGTGAACTATAATTTTGTACTGTTACAGGAGTGAACTATCATCATCATATACTACTGTTACAGGAGTGAACTATTATCATCATCTAGTACTGTTACAGGAGTGAACTACAATTTAGTACTGTTACAGGAGTGAACTATTATCATCATTTAGTACTGTTACAGGAGTGAACTATTATCATCATTTAGTACTGTTACAGGAGTGAACTATCATTTAGTACTGTTACAGGAGTGAACTATCATTTAGTACTGTTACAGGAGTGAACTATTATCATCATTTAGTACTGTTACAGGATTGAACTATCATCATCATCTAGTACTGTTACAGGAGTGAACTATTATCATCATTTAGTACTGTTACAGGAGTGAACTATCATTTAGTACTGTTACAGGAGTGAACTATTATCATCTAGTACTGTTACAGGATTGAACTATCATCATCATCTAGTACTGTTACAGGAGTGAACTATAATCATCATATACTACTGTTACAGGAGTGAACTATTATCATCATCTAGTACTGTTACAGGAGTGAACTATCATCATCATCTAGTATTGTTACAGGAGTGAACTATTATCATCATCTAGTACTGTTACAGGAGTGAACTATTATCATCATCTAGTATTGTTACAGGAGTGAACTATTATCATCTCGTACTGTTACAGGAGTGAACTATCATCATCATATACTACTGTTACAGGAGTGAACTATTATCATCATCTAGTATTGTTACAGGAGTGAACTATTATCATCATCTAGTACTGTTACAGGAGTGAACTATTATCATCATCTAGTACTGTTACAGGAGTGAACTACAATTTAGTACTGTTACAGGAGTGAACTACAATTTAGTACTGTTACAGGAGTGGACTATCATCATTTAGTACTGTTACAGGAGTGAACTATTATCATCATTTAGTACTGTTAAAGGATTGAACTATCATCATCATCTAGTACTGTTACTGGAGTGAACTACAATTTAGTACTGTTACAGGAGTGAACTACTATTTAGTACTGTTACGGGAGTGAACTATTATCATCATCTAGTACTGTTACAGGAGTGAACTATTATCATCATTTAGTACTGTTACAGGAGTGAACTATCATTTAGTACTGTTACAGGAGTGAACTATTATCATCATTTAGTACTGTTACAGGATTGAACTATCATCATCATCTAGTACTGTTACAGGATTGAACTATTATCATCATCTAGTACTGTTACAGGAGTTACAATTTAGTACTGTTACAGGAGTAAACTATTATCATCATCTAGTACTGTTACAGGAGTGAACTACAATTTAGTACTGTTACAGGAGTGGACTATTATCATAATTTAGTACTGTTACAGGAGTGAACTATCATTTAGTACTGTTACAGGAGTGAACTATCATTTAGTACTGTTTCAGGAGTGAACTATTATCATCATTTAGTACTGTTACAGGAGTGAACTATAATTTTGTACTGTTACAGGAGTGAACTATCATCATCATATACTACTGTTACAGGAGTGAACTATTATCATCATCTAGTACTGTTACAGGAGTGAACTACAATTTAGTACTGTTACAGGAGTGAACTATTATCATCATTTAGTACTGTTACAGGAGTGAACTATTATCATCATTTAGTACTGTTACAGGAGTGAACTATCATTTAGTACTGTTACAGGAGTGAACTATCATTTAGTACTGTTACAGGAGTGAACTATTATCATCATTTAGTACTGTTACAGGATTGAACTATCATCATCATCTAGTACTGTTACAGGAGTGAACTATTATCATCATTTAGTACTGTTACAGGAGTGAACTATCATTTAGTACTGTTACAGGAGTGAACTATTATCATCTAGTACTGTTACAGGATTGAACTATCATCATCATCTAGTACTGTTACAGGAGTGAACTATAATCATCATATACTACTGTTACAGGAGTGAACTATTATCATCATCTAGTACTGTTACAGGAGTGAACTATCATCATCATCTAGTATTGTTACAGGAGTGAACTATTATCATCATCTAGTACTGTTACAGGAGTGAACTATTATCATCATCTAGTATTGTTACAGGAGTGAACTATTATCATCTCGTACTGTTACAGGAGTGAACTATCATCATCATATACTACTGTTACAGGAGTGAACTATTATCATCATCTAGTATTGTTACAGGAGTGAACTATTATCATCATCTAGTACTGTTACAGGAGTGAACTATTATCATCATCTAGTACTGTTACAGGAGTGAACTACAATTTAGTACTGTTACAGGAGTGAACTATCAATTTAGTACTGTTACAGGAGTGAACTATCATCATTTAGTACTGTTACAGGAGTGAACTATTATCATCATTTAGTACTGTTACAGGATTGAACTATCATCATCATCTAGTACTGTTACAGGAGTGAACTATTTAGTACATTTTTAGTACTGTTACAGGAGTGAACTATTATCATCATCTAGTACTGTTACAGGAGTGAACTAGTACTGTTACAGGAGTGAACTATCATTTAGTACTGTTACAGGAGTGAACTATTATCATCATTTAGTACTGTTACAGGAGTGAACTATCATCATCATCTAGTACTGTTACAGGATTGAACTATTATCATACATCTAGTACTGTTACAGGAGTGAACTATCATCATTTTGTACTGTTACAGGAGTGAACTATCATTTTGTACTATCATTTAGTACTGTTACAGGAGTGAACTATCATTCATCTAGTACTGTTACAGGAGTGAACTATCATCATTTAGTACTGTTACAGGAGTGAACTATTATCATCATTTAGTACTGTTACAGGAGTGAACTATCATTTTAGTACTGTTACAGGAGTGAACTATCATTTAGTACTGTTATTATATTATCATCATTTAGTACTGTTACAGGAGTGAACTATCATTTAGTACATCATCTAGTACTGTTACAGGAGTGAACTATCATTTAGTACTGTTATCATCTAGTACTGTTATTTAGTACTGTTACAGGAGTGAACTATTTTATCATTTAGTACTGTTACAGGAGTGAACTATCATATACTGTCATGAACTACAATTTAGTACTGTTACAGGAGTGAACTAGTACTGTTACAGGAGTGAACTATTATCATCATTAGTACTGTTACAGGAGTGAACTATTATCATCATTTAGTACTGTTACAGGAGTGAACTATTAGTACATTTTAGTACTGTTACAGGATTGAACTATCATCAATCATCTAGTACTGTTACAGGAGTGAACTATTATCATCATCTAGTACTGTTACAGGAGTGAACTATTATCATCATATAGTACTGTTACAGGATCATCTAGTACTGTTACAGGAGTAACTATCATTTAGTACTGTTACAGGAGTGAACTATCATTTAGTACTGTTACAGGAGTGAACTATCATTTCATCTAGTACTGTTACAGGAGTGAACTATCATCATCATATAGTACTGTTACAGGAGTGAACTATTATCATCATCTAGTATTGTTACAGGAGTGAACTATTATCATCATCTAGTACTGTTACAGGAGTGAACTATTATCATCATCTAGTATTGTTACAGGAGTGAACTATTATCATCATCTAGTATTGTTACAGGAGTGAACTATTATCATCATCTAGTACTGTTACAGGAGTGAACTATCATTATCATCTAGTACTGTTACAGGAGTGAACTATCATCATCATATACTACTGTTACAGGAGTGAACTATTATCATCATCTAGTACTGTTACAGGAGTGAACTATTATCATCATCTAGTACTGTTACAGGAGTGAACTATTATCATCATCTAGTATTGTTACAGGAGTGAACTATTATCATCATCTAGTATTGTTACAGGAGTGAACTATTATCATCATCTACTACTGTTACAGGAGTGAACTATCATCATCATATACTACTGTTACAGGATTGAACTATTATCATCTAGTACTGTTACAGGAGTGAACTATTATCATCATCTAGTACTGTTACAGGAGTGAACTATTATCATCATTTAGTACTGTTACAGGAGTGAACTATCATTTAGTACTGTTACAGGAGTGAACTATTATCATCATTTAGTACTGTTACAGGAGTGAACTATCATTTAGTACTGTTACGGGAGTGAACTATCATTTAGTACTGTTACGGGAGTGAACTATCATTTAGTACTGTTACAGGAGTGAACTATCATTTAGTACTGTTACAGGAGTGAACTATCATTTAGTACTGTTACAGGAGTGAACTATCATTTAGTACTGTTACAGGAGTGAACTATTATCATCTAGTACTGTTACTGGTGTGAACTATTATCTAGCACTGTTACAGGAGTGAACTATTATCATCCAGTACTGTTACAGGAGTGAACTATTATCATCATCTAGTACTGTTACAGGAGTGAACTATCATCATCATCATCTAGTACTGTTACAGGTGTGAACTATCATCATCTAGTACTGTTACAGGAGTGAACTATTATCATCTAGTACTGTTACAGGAGTGAACTATTATCATCATCTAGTACTGTTACAGGAGTGAACTATTATCATCATCTAGTACTGTTACAGGAGTGAACTATCATTAGTACTGTTACAGGAGTGAACTATCATCATCATATACTACAGGAGTGAACTATTATCATCATCTAGTACTGTTACAGGAGTGAACTATTATCATCATCTAGTACTGTTACAGGAGTGAACTATTATATCATCTAGTACTGTTACAGGAGTGAACTATTATCATCATCTAGTATTGTTACAGGAGTGAACTATTATCATCATCTAGTACTGTTACAGGAGTGAACTATCATCATCATATTTATTGAACTATTATCATCTAGTACTGTTACAGGAGTGAACTATTATCATCATCTAGTACTGTTACAGGAGTGAACTATTATCATCATTTAGTACTGTTACAGGAGTGAACTATCATTTAGTACATTATCATTTAGTACTGTTACGGGAGTGAACTATCATTTAGTACTGTTACAGGAGTGAACTATCATTTAGTACTGTTACAGGAGTGAACTATCATTTAGTACTGTTACAGGAGTGAACTATCATTTAGTACTGTTACAGGAGTGAACTATTATCATCTAGTACTGTTACTGGTGTGAACTATTATCTAGCACTGTTACAGGAGTGAACTATTATCATCCAGTACTGTTACAGGAGTGAACTATTATCATCATCTAGTACTGTTACAGGAGTGAACTATCATCATCATCATCTAGTACTGTTACAGGTGTGAACTATCATCATCTAGTACTGTTACAGGAGTGAACTATTATCATCTAGTACTGTTACAGGAGTGAACTATTATCATCATCTAGTACTGTTACAGGAGTGAACTATTATCATCATCTAGTACTGTTACAGGAGTGAACTATCATTTAGTACTGTTACAGGAGTGAACTATTATCATCATTTTGTACTGTTACAGGAGTGAACTATTATCATCTCGTACTGTTACAGGAGTGAACTATCATCATCATCTAGTACTGTTACAGGAGTGAACTATCATCATCATATACTACTGTTACAGGAGTGAACTATTATCATCATCTAGTACTGTTACAGGAGTGAACTATCATTTTGTACTGTTACAGGAGTGAACTATCATTTAGTACTGTTATCTATCATCATCTAGTACTGTTACAGGAGTAAACTATCATCATCATCTAGTACTGTTACAGGAGTAAACTATTATCATCATTTAGTACTGTTACAGGATTGAACTATCATCATCATCTAGTACTGTTACAGGAGTGAACTACAATTTAGTACTGTTACAGGAGTGAACTATTATCATCATCTAGTACTGTTACAGGAGTGAACTATTATCATCATTTAGTACTGTTACAGGAGTGAACTATCATTTAGTACTGTTACAGGAGTGAACTATTATCATCATTTTGTACTGTTACAGGAGTGAACTATTATCATCTCGTACTGTTACAGGAGTGAACTATCATCATCATCTAGTACTGTTACAGGAGTGAACTATCATCATCATATACTACTGTTACAGGAGTGAACTATTATCATCATCTAGTACTGTTACAGGAGTGAACTATCATTTTGTACTGTTACAGGAGTGAACTATCATTTAGTACTGTTACAGGATTGAACTATCATCATCATCTAGTACTGTTACAGGAGTAAACTATCATCATCATCTAGTACTGTTACAGGAGTAAACTATTATCATCATTTAGTACTGTTACAGGATTGAACTATCATCATCATCTAGTACTGTTACAGGAGTGAACTACAATTTAGTACTGTTATGAACTATTATCATCATCTAGTACTGTTACAGGAGTGAACTATTATCATCATCTAGTACTGTTACAGGAGTGGACTATTATCATCATTTAGTACTGTTACAGGAGTGAACTATCATTTAGTACTGTTACAGGAGTGAACTATCATTTAGTACTGTTACGGGAGTGAACTATCATTTAGTACTGTTACAGGAGTGAACTATCATTTAGTACTGTTACAGGAGTGAACTATTATCATCATTTAGTACTGTTACAGGAGTGAACTATCATTTAGTACTGTTACAGGAGTGAACTATCATTTAGTACTGTTACGGGAGTGAACTATCATTTAGTACTGTTACAGGAGTGAACTATCATTTAGTACTGTTTCAGGAGTGAACTATTATCATCATTTAGTACTGTTACAGGAGTGAACTATATTTTGTACTGTTACAGGAGTGAACTATCATCATCATATACTACTGTTACAGGAGTGAACTATTATCATCATCTAGTACTGTTACAGGAGTGAACTACAATTTAGTACTGTTACAGGAGTGAACTATTATCATCATTTAGTACTGTTACAGGAGTGAACTTTATCATCATTTAGTACTGTTACAGGAGTGAACTATCATTTAGTACTGTTACAGGAGTGAACTATCATTTAGTACTGTTACAGGAGTGAACTATTATCATCATTTAGTACTGTTACAGGATTGAACTATCATCATCATCTAGTACTGTTACAGGAGTGAACTATTATCATCATTTAGTACTGTTACAGGAGTGAACTATCATTTAGTACTGTTACAGGAGTGAACTATTATCATCTAGTACTGTTACAGGATTGAACTATCATCATCATCTAGTACTGTTACAGGAGTGAACTATAATCATCATATACTACTGTTACAGGAGTGAACTATTATCATCATCTAGTACTGTTACAGGAGTGAACTATCATCATCATCTAGTATTGTTACAGGAGTGAACTATTATCATCATCTAGTACTGTTACAGGAGTGAACTATTATCATCATCTAGTACTGTTACAGGAGTGAACTATCATCATCATATCTACTACTGTTACAGGAGTGAACTATTATCATCATCTAGTACTGTTACAGGAGTGAACTATTATCATCATCTAGTACTGTTACAGGAGTGAACTATTATCATCATCTAGTACTGTTACAGGAGTGAACTATCATTTAGTACTGTTACAGGAGTGAACTATCATCATCTAGTACTGTTACAGGAGTGAACTATCATTTCTAGTACTGTTACAGGAGTGAACTATTATCATCATTAGTACTGTTACAGGAGTGAACTATCATCATCATTAGTACTGTTACAGGAGTGAACTCATCTAGTACTATTATCATCATTTAGTACTGTTACAGGAGTTGAACTATTATCATCTAGTACTGTTACTGGAGTGAACTACATCATTTAGTACTGTTAGGAGTGAACTATTATCATTTAGTACTGTTACAGGAGTGAACTATTATCATCATTTAGTACTGTTACAGGAGTGAACTATTATCATTTTAGTACTGTTACAGGAGTGAACTATCATTTAGTACTGTTACAGGAGTGAACTATTATCATCATTTAGTACTGTTACAGGAGTGAACTATCATCATCATAGTACTGTTACAGGAGTGAACTATTATCATCATCTAGTACTGTTACAGGAGTGAACTATCATTTAGTACTGTTACAGGAGTGAACTATCATTTTGTACTGTTACAGGAGTGAACTATCATTTAGTACTGTTACAGGAGTGAACTATCATTTAGTACTGTTACAGGAGTGAACTATCATCATCTAGTACTGTTACAGGAGTGAACTATCATCATCATATACTACTGTTACAGGAGTGAACTATTATCATCATCTAGTACTGTTACAGGAGTGAACTATCATTTTGTACTGTTACAGGAGTGAACTATCATTTAGTACTGTTACAGGATTGAACTATCATCATCATCTAGTACTGTTACAGGAGTGAAATCTTTATCATCATCATCTAGTACTGTTACAGGAGTAAACTATTATCATCATTTAGTACTGTTACAGGATTGAACTATCATCATCATCTAGTACTGTTACAGGAGTGAACTATCAATTTAGTACTGTTACAGGAGTGAACTATTATCATTCTAGTACTGTTACAGGAGTGAACTATTATCATCATCTAGTACTGTTACAGGAGTGAACTATTATCATCATTTAGTACTGTTACAGGAGTGAACTATCATTTAGTACTGTTACAGGAGTGAACTATCATTTAGTACTGTTACAGGAGTGAACTATCATTTAGTACTGTTACAGGAGTGAACTATCATTTAGTACTGTTACAGGAGTGAACTATTATCATCATTTAGTACTGTTACAGGAGTGAACTATCATTTAGTACTGTTACGGGAGTGAACTATCATTTAGTACTGTTACAGGAGTGAACTATCATTTAGTACTGTTACAGGAGTGAACTATCATTTAGTACTGTTTCAGGAGTGAACTATTATCATCATTTAGTACTGTTACAGGAGTGAACTATAATTTTGTACTGTTACAGGAGTGAACTATCATCATCATATACTACTGTTACAGGAGTGAACTATTATCATCATCTAGTACTGTTACAGGAGTGAACTACAATTTAGTACTGTTACAGGAGTGAACTATTATCATCATTTAGTACTGTTACAGGAGTGAACTATTATCATCATTTAGTACTGTTACAGGAGTGAACTATCATTTAGTACTGTTACAGGAGTGAACTATCATTTAGTACTGTTACAGGAGTGAACTATTATCATCATTTAGTACTGTTACAGGATTGAACTATCATCATCATCTAGTACTGTTACAGGAGTGAACTACAATTTAGTACTGTTACAGGAGTGAACTACAATTTAGTACTGTTACAGGAGTGAACTATTATCATCTAGTACTGTTACAGGATTGAACTATCATCATCATCTAGTACTGTTACAGGAGTGAACTATAATCATCATATACTACTGTTACAGGAGTGAACTATTATCATCATCTAGTACTGTTACAGGAGTGAACTATCATCATCATCTAGTATTGTTACAGGAGTGAACTATTATCATCATCTAGTACTGTTACAGGAGTGAACTATTATCATCATCTAGTATTGTTACAGGAGTGAACTATTATCATCTCGTACTGTTACAGGAGTGAACTATCATCATCATATACTACTGTTACAGGAGTGAACTATTATCATCATCTAGTACTGTTACAGGAGTGAACTATTATCATCATCTAGTACTGTTACAGGAGTGAACTATTATCATCATCTAGTACTGTTACAGGAGTGAACTACAATTTAGTACTGTTACAGGAGTGAACTATTATCATCATTTAGTACTGTTACAGGAGTGAACTATCATTTAGTACTGTTACAGGAGTGAACTATCATTTAGTACTGTTACAGGAGTGAACTATCATTTAGTACTGTTACAGGAGTGAACTATTATCATCATTTAGTACTGTTACAGGATTGAACTATCATCATCATCTAGTACTGTTACAGGAGTGAACTACAATTTAGTACTGTTACAGGAGTGAACTACAATTTAGTACTGTTACAGGAGTGAACTATTATCATCATCTAGTACTGTTACAGGAGTGAACTATTATCATCATTTAGTACTGTTACAGGAGTGAACTATCATTTAGTACTGTTACAGGAGTGAACTATTATCATCATTTAGTACTGTTACAGGATTGAACTATCATCATCATCTAGTACTGTTACAGGAGTGAACTATTATCATCATCTAGTACTGTTACAGGAGTGAACTACAATTTAGTACTGTTACAGGAGTGAACTATCATTTTGTACTGTTACAGGAGTGAACTATCATTTAGTACTGTTACAGGAGTGAACTATCATTATCATCTAGTACTGTTACAGGAGTGAACTATCATCATCATATACTACTGTTACAGGAGTGAACTATTATCATCATCTAGTATTGTTACAGGAGTGAACTATTATCATCATCTAGTACTGTTACAGGAGTGAACTATTATCATCATTTAGTACTGTTACAGGAGTGAACTATTATCATCATCATAGTACTGTTACAGGAGTGAACTATTATCATCATTTAGTACTGTTACAGAACTATCATATCATCATCTTTAGTACTGTTACAGGAGTGAACTATCATTTAGTACTGTTACAGGAGTGAACTATCATTTATCATTCATAGTACTGTTACAGGAGTGAACTATTATCATCATCTAGTACTGTTACAGGAGTGAACTATCATTTAGTACTGTTACAGGAGTGAACTATCATCATCATCTAGTACTGTTACAGGAGTGAACTATCAATTTAGTACTGTTACAGGAGTGAACTATTATCAATTTAGTACTGTTACAGGAGTAACTATTATCATCATCTAGTACTGTTACAGGAGTGAACTATTATCATCATTTAGTACTGTTACAGGAGTGAACTATCATTTAGTACTGTTACAGGAGTGAACTATTATCATCATTTAGTACTGTTACAGGATTGAACTATCATCATCATCTAGTACTGTTACAGGAGTGAACTATTTATGTTACATCTATTATCATCATCTAGTACTGTTACTGTTATTTTAGTACTGTTAGGAGTGAACTATCATTTAGTACTGTTACAGGATTGAACTATCATCATCATTTAGTACTGTTACAGGAAACTATCATCATCATCTAGTGAACTATTATCATCATCTAGTACTGTTACAGGATTGAACTATTATCATCATCTAGTACTGTTACAGGAGTGAACTATTATCATCATCTAGTACTGTTACAGGAGTGAACTATTATCATTTTACTGTTACTGTTACATCATTTAGGAGGAGTGAACTATCATTTTGTACTGTTACAGGAGTGAACTATTATCATCTATCTTTAGTACTGTTACAGGAGTGAACTATCATCATCATCTAGTACTGTTACAGGAGTGAACTATCATCATCATATACTACTGTTACAGGAGTGAACTATTATCATCATCTAGTACTGTTACAGGAGTGAACTATCATTTTGTACTGTTACAGGAGTGAACTATCATTTAGTACTGTTACAGGATTGAACTATCATCATCATCTAGTACTGTTACAGGAGTAAACTATCATCATCATCTAGTACTGTTACAGGAGTAAACTATTATCATCATTTAGTACTGTTACAGGATTGAACTATCATCATCATCTAGTACTGTTACAGGAGTGAACTACAATTTAGTACTGTTACAGGAGTGAACTATTATCATCATCTAGTACTGTTACAGGAGTGAACTATTATCATCATCTAGTACTGTTACAGGAGTGGACTATTATCATCATTTAGTACTGTTACAGGAGTGAACTATCATTTAGTACTGTTACAGGAGTGAACTATCATTTAGTACTGTTACGGGAGTGAACTATCATTTAGTACTGTTACAGGAGTGAACTATCATTTAGTACTGTTACAGGAGTGAACTATTATCATCATTTAGTACTGTTACAGGAGTGAACTATCATTTAGTACTGTTACAGGAGTGAACTATCATTTAGTACTGTTACGGGAGTGAACTATCATTTAGTACTGTTACAGGAGTGAACTATCATTTAGTACTGTTTCAGGAGTGAACTATTATCATCATTTAGTACTGTTACAGGAGTGAACTATAATTTTGTACTGTTACAGGAGTGAACTATCATCATCATATACTACTGTTACAGGAGTGAACTATTATCATCATCTAGTACTGTTACAGGAGTGAACTACAATTTAGTACTGTTACAGGAGTGAACTATTATCATCATTTAGTACTGTTACAGGAGTGAACTATTATCATCATTTAGTACTGTTACAGGAGTGAACTATCATTTAGTACTGTTACAGGAGTGAACTATCATTTAGTACTGTTACAGGAGTGAACTATTATCATCATTTAGTACTGTTACAGGATTGAACTATCATCATCATCTAGTACTGTTACAGGAGTGAACTATTATCATCATTTAGTACTGTTACAGGAGTGAACTATCATTTAGTACTGTTACAGGAGTGAACTATTATCATCTAGTACTGTTACAGGATTGAACTATCATCATCATCTAGTACTGTTACAGGAGTGAACTATAATCATCATATACTACTGTTACAGGAGTGAACTATTATCATCATCTAGTACTGTTACAGGAGTGAACTATCATCATCATCTAGTATTGTTACAGGAGTGAACTATTATCATCATCTAGTACTGTTACAGGAGTGAACTATTATCATCATCTAGTATTGTTACAGGAGTGAACTATTATCATCTCGTACTGTTACAGGAGTGAACTATCATCATCATATACTACTGTTACAGGAGTGAACTATTATCATCATCTAGTATTGTTACAGGAGTGAACTATTATCATCATCTAGTACTGTTACAGGAGTGAACTATTATCATCATCTAGTACTGTTACAGGAGTGAACTACAATTTAGTACTGTTACAGGAGTGAACTATTATCATCATCTAGTACTGTTACAGGAGTGAACTACAATTTAGTACTGTTACAGGAGTGAACTACAATTTAGTACTGTTACAGGAGTGGACTATCATCATTTAGTACTGTTACAGGAGTGAACTATTATCATCATTTAGTACTGTTACAGGATTGAACTATCATCATCATCTAGTACTGTTACTGGAGTGAACTACAATTTAGTACTGTTACAGGAGTGAACTACTATTTAGTACTGTTACGGGAGTGAACTATTATCATCATCTAGTACTGTTACAGGAGTGAACTATTATCATCATTTAGTACTGTTACAGGAGTGAACTATCATTTAGTACTGTTACAGGAGTGAACTATTATCATCATTTAGTACTGTTACAGGATTGAACTATCATCATCATCTAGTACTGTTACAGGATTGAACTATTATCATCATCTAGTACTGTTACAGGAGTGAACTACAATTTAGTACTGTTACAGGAGTGAACTATCATTTTGTACTGTTACAGGAGTGAACTATCATTTTGTACTGTTACAGGAGTGAACTATCATTTAGTACTGTTACAGGAGTGAACTATCATTATCATCTAGTACTGTTACAGGAGTGAACTATCATCATCATATACTACTGTTACAGGAGTGAACTATTATCATCATCTAGTATTGTTACAGGAGTGAACTATTATCATCATCTAGTACTGTTACAGGAGTGAACTATTATCATCATTTAGTACTGTTACAGGAGTGAACTATCATTTAGTACTGTTACAGGAGTGAACTATCATTTAGTACTGTTACAGGAGTGAACTATTATCATCATTTAGTACTGTTACAGGAGTGAACTATCATTTAGTACTGTTACGGGAGTGAACTATCATTTAGTACTGTTACAGGAGTGAACTATCATTTAGTACTGTTACGGGAGTGAACTATCATTTAGTACTGTTACGGGAGTGAACTATCATTTAGTACTGTTACAGGAGTGAACTATCATTTAGTACTGTTACAGGAGTGAACTATCATTTAGTACTGTTACAGGAGTGAACTATTATCATCATTTAGTACTGTTACAGGAGTGAACTACAATTTAGTACTGTTACAGGAGTGAACTACAATTTAGTACTGTTACAGGAGTGAACTATTATCATCATCTAGTACTGTTACAGGAGTGAACTATTATCATCATTTAGTACTGTTACAGGAGTGAACTATCATTTAGTACTGTTACAGGAGTGAACTATTATCATCATTTAGTACTGTTACAGGATTGAACTATCATCATCATCTAGTACTGTTACAGGAGTGAACTATTATCATCATCTAGTACTGTTACAGGAGTGAACTATTATCATCATATAGTACTGTTACAGGAGTGAACTACAATTTAGTACTGTTACAGGAGTGAACTATCATTTTGTACTGTTACAGGAGTGAACTATCATTTAGTACTGTTACAGGAGTGAACTATCATCATCATATACTACTGTTACAGGAGTGAACTATTATCATCATCTAGTATTGTTACAGGAGTGAACTATTATCATCATCTAGTACTGTTACAGGAGTGAACTATTATCATCATCTAGTATTGTTACAGGAGTGAACTATTATCATCATCTAGTATTGTTACAGGAGTGAACTATTATCATCATCTAGTACTGTTACAGGAGTGAACTATCATTATCATCTAGTACTGTTACAGGAGTGAACTATCATCATCATATACTACTGTTACAGGAGTGAACTATTATCATCATCTAGTACTGTTACAGGAGTGAACTATTATCATCATCTAGTACTGTTACAGGAGTGAACTATTATCATCATCTAGTATTGTTACAGGAGTGAACTATTATCATCATCTAGTATTGTTACAGGAGTGAACTATTATCATCATCTAGTACTGTTACAGGAGTGAACTATCATCATCATATACTACTGTTACAGGATTGAACTATTATCATCTAGTACTGTTACAGGAGTGAACTATTATCATCATCTAGTACTGTTACAGGAGTGAACTATTATCATCATTTAGTACTGTTACAGGAGTGAACTATCATTTAGTACTGTTACAGGAGTGAACTATTATCATCATTTAGTACTGTTACAGGAGTGAACTATCATTTAGTACTGTTACGGGAGTGAACTATCATTTAGTACTGTTACGGGGAGTGAACTATCATTTAGTACTGTTAACTATCATTTAGTACTGTTATCTATCATTTAGTACTGTTACAGGAGTGAACTATCATTTAGTCACAGGAGTGAACTATTATCATCTAGTACTGTTACTGGTGTGAACTATTATCTAGCACTGTTACAGGAGTGAACTATTATCATCCAGTACTGTTACAGGAGTGAACTATTATCATCATCTAGTACTGTTACAGGAGTGAACTATCATCATCATCATCTAGTACTGTTACAGGTGTGAACTATCATCATCTAGTACTGTTACAGGAGCGAACTATTATCATCTAGTACTGTTACAGGAGTGAACTATTATCATCATCTAGTACTGTTACAGGAGTGAACTATTATCATCATCTAGTACTGTTACAGGAGTGAACTATTATCATCATTTAGTACTGTTACAGGAGTGAACTATCATTTAGTACTGTTACAGGAGTGAACTATTATCATCATTAGTACTGTTTATCATCTCGTACTGTTACAGGAGTGAACTATCATCATTTAGTACTGTTACAGGAGTGAACTATCATCATCATATACTACTGTTACAGGAGTGAACTAGTACTGTTACAGGAGTGAACTATCATTTTGTACTGTTACAGGAGTGAACTATCATTTAGTACTGTTACAGGATTGAACTATCATCATCATCTAGTACTGTTACAGGAGTAAACTATCATCATCATTTAGTACTGTTACAGGAGTGAACTATCATTTAGTACTGTTACAGGAGTGACCTATCATTTAGTACTGTTACAGGAGTGAACTATCATTTAGTACTGTTACAGGAGTGAACTATCATTTAGTACTGTTACAGGAGTGAACTATCATTTAGTACTGTTACAGGAGTGAACTATCATTTAGTACTGTTACAGGAGTGAACTATCATTTAGTACTGTTACAGGAGTGAACTATCATTTAGTACTGTTACAGGAGTGCCCCAAGAGAAACACCAATGCCCCCTCATTCTGCAGAATATTTCCTCATGATTCTGAGGTTGTGGCTCAATGGTTAGAACCCGTCTCATAACCTTGAGTTTGGGTTTAAACCTCAACTCTTACACGTGTGAATTTCTGCAACTCTTAATGTCAAACATACAAAGAGGTGCAAGAAAAGTGTGATGGAGTCTGGCTTGTGAAACACACCTTCCACGTCGTTCATTCTTTTCCATAGAACACATAGCCTCATTGATTATCCGTTACAGAAAGAGTAGAGGGAGAAATGTGAAGCAGTCAGTGGCTCGGTACTTAAATCTCTGCCTCCTACCTAGAGGTTAAGGGTTCAAACCTCATATCTTATGCTTTAATGTACAACAATTCTCTATGTCAAACATACAGAGGGGAGTGTGAAGGAGTCTGTGGCTCTGGTGTAAGGCTCTTGCCCCATAAGTACAGGGTTGTAGGTCTGAACCTAGTTGCTCGCTCTGGCTCATGGTTGCCTATTGGGACTCTGAGTCAAGGGTGCCACACAAAGATGGTTGGAGCAATAAGCGGGGGTGGTTAACTCCTGGGGGGGCCTGCAACTTCAGAGCAGTGGTTATGAAGAAAATCTCCCGAAAAAAGTGCATATTTAGTTTTTAACTGTAGGCAACTCTAAATTTAAATATGTGTCCACTTTTTTCTGGAGATTTTTTCCCCATACCATCTTTGAGTGGCAGCACCTCTTTAGCACTTGCGCAACCATGCTCCAGTGTCACACACAGGACTGGATCATACTGAGCACAGTCCCCTTGCAACACTACTGGATCATACTGAGCACAGTCCCCTTGCAACACTACTGGATCATACTGAGCACAGTCCCCTTGCAACACTACTGGATCATACTGAGCATAGACCCCTTGCAACACTACTGGATCATACTGAGCACAGTCCCCTTGCAACACTACTGGATCATACTGAGCATAGACCCCTTGCAACACTACTGGATCATACTGAGCACAGTCCCCTTGCAACACTACTGGATCATACTGAGCACAGTCCCCTTGCAACACTACTGGATCATACTGAGCACAGTCCCCTTGCAACACTACTGGATCATACTGAGCACAGTCCCCTTGCAACACTACTGGATCATACTGAGCATAGACCCCTTGCAACACTACTGGATCATACTGAGCACAGTCCCCTTGCAACACTACTGGATCATACTGAGCACAGTCCCCTTGCAACACTACTGGATCATAATGAGCATAGACCCCTTGCAACACTACTGGATCATACTGAGCACAGTCCCCTTGCAACACTACTGGATCATACTGAGCACAGTCCCCTTGCAACACTACCGGATCATACTGAGCACAGACCCCTTGCAACACTACTGGATCATACTGAGCATAGACCCCTTGCAACACTACCGGGTCATACTGAGCACAGTCCCCTTGCAACACTACTGGTATGCTTGATCAGTTGAGCTGGCAGATAGTACCATGTTCTACAGGCTGAGCTTCCTCACTAATGATTCACTCACCTGTGTTAGATTTACTAACTCTTCTACAACCTCAGAGAGAGAGAGACAGGAAGGGGAGGGGTGTAGAGCTGAGGGGCGAAAGATTAACAGAGCAAGAACGAGAGGAACCAAGGGTCAGAAGGTCTCCAACCTAAAACAGGGCAAAAAAATGACAGCGCAAGAATGGAGACTTTTGTTTATGGTAAGAAAAACATTTAAATCACGTTATTTTTAACAAACACTTACTGGATATGAACCCTACCCAACTCTACAGTAATTTGGAGATTGGAGAAACAATGGTACAAAGCCGATACTCAAATGTTACCACATACCCCACTGACATTGAATATCTGGTTAATATTAACTGTCTATTTACAAAACCTTGACTGTGAGCTGTGTCCATTTATAGGGACACACAGCCCTGTCCACTAGGCCACGGGGCTAAGGGCCGTGTGAGACTATGTCTGGGGGAAGAACTTTTGGAGTTAGAAGTCCATGGTTTTGTCGTTGTTGTAGACGACGTTGCCCCTGATGACAACGTAGCGGATCAGTTCCTGGTGTCCTCCTAACTGGTAGATGAGATGCTCCCACCTGCCGGACAACACCAACACAACACTGTCAGTCCACACACACACACAACACAACACAACCTTAGGTAGTCTCACTCTCACAAACCAACCGGTTCCATTCACACAGCTACTGCATTTTAGACAACGCCATACACAGTCCTCACCACAATTACAAGATCAGCAGCTAGATGACTCAACGGTCAACTGGAACATACACTGTGGTGTCTGACCAGTAAATGAAGCCAGCTCTTACAATATAGTAGCATTTATTGACAGCAACTTTACCGTGGTGCGTTGAGGACCAGCAGGTCGCCATGTTTGTTGACCTCCAGGGAGCCGTGCGTGTGAGAGCAGCCCAGGGCGTAGGCTGCGTTGATGGTGGCGGCGGCCAGAGCTTCAGGCATGGACATCCTCATGTTGACACACGCCAGGTGCATCACCACCGGCTGGGATAGACAGAGAGGGATAAAGAGATGATGACAGAGGGATCGCTACATAGAGGAATAGGCTTTTTACCTTCTCCCACTAACTCATTGAACTTACCCCCACAGCCCCCTCCATCTTTCCCCCCTAACTTTCCTCCTCCACCCCCCGTCCTCTGGTACCCACCATCGAGCAACAGTAGGCATTAGGGTTGAAGTCACTGCCCAGGGCAACAATGACCCCAGCCTCCAGCATGTCTCGGGCCCGTGGCTGGGGCAACCGTAGGATGTAAGCGGTGGTTGGGAGCAGGATGGCGGCGGTCTTAGCTGTCGCCATGGCAGCGATGCCCTCATCTGTCACCTCCTCCAGGTGACTGATAGCCAAGGCACCAAGCTCTGCCCCCAGCTAGCACCACCAGAGAAACACACACACACACAAATACAGGAATGGTTAAGTGAGATAGACAGTACCATAGACACTTAAATAATACGTACAGGTAGTAAACCAGCTGTTGTTACATCAGTGACAGAAGAGAGGTGCAGGTTGATGATGCGTACCTGTGCAGAGTTCATGGGGTGCAGCTCGTCTCCGTGGAAGTTGATGTTGAGGCCCATATCCAGGCCAGCCTGCAGGATGGAGCGTGTGGAGGACAGGTCAAACACACCCTGCTCACAGAACACATCTATGTTGTCCACCCTCAGGGCCCCCGCTGACATACGCTCACGCAGCCGCGGCAACTGGACCTTAAGGATGTCTGTTGTCGCCTCGGCAACAGTCTTACCCCTGGGAAAGAATCAGAAGGGGTGGGTATTTAATAACACCTAGTGAGGACGAAAGTCAGTAGGGTTAGCTGTATGGGTGTGGGTGAATGTAATACATAACCTCAACAGGTCATGACGGGGTGGAAGTGAGGTGTCTGTTCAGGATGGGGAATTTTTGCTCTGTCCAGAATACCTCTGAAGTACCACCTCGTGTGCATTTTACCAGCTTGTCTATGGTGTCATGAGTCTTCTCAACTACATCCTGTGGATAGACCAACTACCCCCTGTGGATAGGCCAACTAACCCCTGTGGATAGGCCAACTACCCCCTGTGGATAGGCCAACTAACCCCTGTGGATAGGCCAACTACCCCCTGTGGATAGGCCAACTACCCCCTGTGGATAGACCAACTACCCCAACTACTCCCTGTGGATAGGCCAACTACCCCCTGTGGATAGTGTGGCAGATTAATCAGAATTAGTTGGGTAACATAGATAATTAAGATGTTTTATTTGCATAATATGCTTATGTGAGATACTTGTCATTAGAATGTATCCTTTTGGACTCTAGTGTTGGCAGTTGCACTTTTCCCTCAGCTGGGGCTCAGTCACCTGGGGCCCAGAGAGGGGAGAGAGCAGAATGGAACATTGTTTTCATATGTGAATGTGTCTTGACCTATTCTTAAACCATGTGAAGGGATGGCGTGAATAATGGGGAACCAATGACTTGTCTCCACAATGTCTGTGCGCTAGTCACTCCCTCCTTTTCCCATTGGGGGGAGGTGAATGGCAGTGTCTGGAAACATTGTATGTCCTCTCTGATCTTACACTTATCCTGGGATAGTGTATGACCTAGAGGCTCACTCCCCTCAGTGAGCATGTCCAGGAGTGTGGTCAAGAGGGGGTTTACTTGAGATGGGAGTATCTAGAGGTGACAATTGATATATGCCATTGGATGAGTTGGTGTTTTTTGAACTATGAAGTACCAGGAATGAGATTAGAACCTTGTCTGGGTGACCAAACTGAACGATAATTTATAACGAATGTTAAGGGATACTCCTTTCTCAAGAAAAATTATTTATTTATGAACTGTTCCTAAGATCTGTGGTTCGTCAGTGTAATTTGAGAGCGGTGTATCTTGGCTATAAAACATCTTTGTACTTTTCTGTTGGTACTTTTCAATGGTTCATTAGAGATAGCGCATCATTGAAAGTCAAAAAGGCTATTGCAAAGCTCTTATTAAAAATATGTAGTTTAAGTGTAACTCTGACTGGTGTGTGAAGTTTGTAACTCTCCTCATTTGGTAAAGCAGAGAAATGCCACCACAATAGGCCAACTACCCCCTGTGGATAGGCCAACTAACCCCTGTGGATAGGCCAACTATAGGCCAACTACCCCCTGTGGATAGGCCAACTAACCCTCTGTGGATAGCCCAAGTACCCCCTGTGGATAGACCAACTACCCCCTGTGGATAGGCTAACTACCCCCTGTGGATAGGCCAAGTACCCCCTGTGGATAGACCAACTACCCCCTGTGGATAGGCTAACTACCCCCTGTGGATAGGCCAAGTACCCCCTGTGGATAGGCCAACTACCCCCTGTGGATAGGCCAACTACCCCCAGTGGATAGGCCAACTACCCCCAGTGGATAGGCCAACTACCCCCAGTGGATAGGCCAACTACCCCCGGTGGTCCTAGTACCACTGGTGTGGAGTGTGTGTTCAGTACTTAGGGACGGCGTGTGCGCCACAGTAGGTAGACGATATATTGATTGGCAGGGTACGTCTGGCCGTCTCGATGACCTCCAGCATCTTCAGCTCTGTCTGCAGCTCCAGGCCGTAGCCACTCTTACACTCCACCAGGGTGGTGCCTGCTCGCTGCATCCGACCCAGCCTGCCTGTCAGAGAGGCCAGCAGGGTGGAGGCAAGAGCAGCCCGGGTGTGCTCCACTGTGAAGTGGATCCCTCCTCCGGCACGGTGCACATCCATGTAGGTGGCACCAGCCAACTGTAGGCACACACAACATTACCTAGGCTGCGTTTTGACAGGTAGCCCAATTCGGATATTTTTTCACTAATTGGACTTTTGAAAAATCAGATCAGCTCTGAAAAAGATCTTGTGTGAAACGATCTGATGCGATTGGTAAAAAGACCAATTTGTGGAAAAAAAAGATCAGAATTGGGCTGCTTGTGTAAACGCCATATAAAGCTTTACTCTGAAAGATGAGTCATATTACAAGCTGTTGAGGCAGAGGGGACAGGACCCATGGAAGTCATATTTACCTTCATGGCAAATTCATGCACCCTGTCTCCAGCCCATACGGGGTGGGTGTGTGCATCAACCAGTCCTGAAACGCAATAATCAAAGAGCACAACTGCATTTCTGTAAAACCTCATTCTCTACATGATAGAACACTAAACCAATGATTCAAATATTTGTATCAATAGAACAGGGGTGCGTTCGGCAGGACCTAACGTTTTGGAACATTCAAATAAAAAATATGCTATGAAGACCAAACATGGCTCTCTGACACACACAGGAGGCTGCTGAGGGGAGAATGGTTCATAATAATGGCCAGAACAGAGCAAATGGAATGACATCAAACACATGGAAACCATGTGTATGATGTATTTGATACCATTCCACTGATTCCGCTCCAGCCATTACCACGAGCCCGTCCTCCCCAATTAATGTGACACCAACCTCCTGTGCTCTGACTTGTAGAATACGGAATAATGTCGGCCCTATTCATGGCAATTCTATTTGCACAGTTCGACAACGTTTGGCAAATAAACGTGGCCAAAGTTGCATGTTTACATGGCTCTTGCTATCCAGTATCCTTGGGACATCCCTACCCTATTGAAGTTGCCATTTAAAATGGTATGGGTTAAATTTAGGATTAGGAAAAGGTTATGATTAAAGATCCCAGATAGCGCAAACCATGTTTACACCGGTGTGCACACCTAGATCTACCGCCCCCTATTGTCCAGGGTGGTGTATTGCACTGATACTTGCCTGGAATGACACACATGCCAGTTGCATCGATGACTTTATCAAACGAGACCCCTGCATATTGGAAATCAATGGTGCTCGCTGGTCCAATATCCTTTATCAGGCCGTCGCTGCACGAACAATACACAGCTCTTTTAATCAATAGTTTGCGGTGGAATAACATCTGGTTTAGGCCAAAATTTAATTTTACTTTCAGACGTTTGACAGTCGCTGTCAACTCATTCTAACCAAATTGTAACAAACAATAACTAGTAACCAAACCACTGAATATTAAACAATGTTGCAATCTGCAACCCTATATCGGACATTAATGATACAATGTTTCGACTTACCTCCCGATAACCAAACTACTGCACTCAATCACACACAGCTTTCGCATCCCATCCTTCGTCAGGAACTTCTCACCGTTGTTGCAAATTAAAACCACCTGTTTCGCGTTCTTTACCAAAAGTTTGTTGGACATTTTGAAATAGTCTAAATTAAACTTAAAAATGTTGAATTACTTTTGTAAGTCACCTCTATTTCTATGTCGCCTCGCTGTCACTTTCTAGTGGTTTGGGGGAAAGTAAATATGTGCTCAACAGGTGTTCAAAGTGCAAGAGCCAAATCCTGGGTGGGGCTTTGAAAATGAGGAATACTGTACATTGATTGACAGGCTCTGTTCAATGTGTAGTGTTTGATAATAAGGTTGAGACACCACATCAATCACCTCCCTCACAAACCTGTAATAATACCACCAGACAGCAGGTTTAGGAATGGGTACAATAAACATCCTTTTATTTTTTTTCTACAGTGATAATACTGTTTTCTTGAAAGTTTCACACATAAAACTAACTTGCTTCCCCAAGGGTCAATTTTCCACATAGTGAAAATGAAAAAAAAAAACTAAGATTTAAACACTCATCCAGATCATCAGTTGTTAAGTCTCATCCTCGCCATCATTCTTTCATTTCTCCGTCCTCCTCTTCTTCCTCCACTCCTCTAATATATAAAACATTATTGCACCTGTGGGTAGAGAATACGCACTTTAGATCAAAGAGAATTACACTGAACAGCCACTATCAAACATCTGCATCAGTCACACCAGAAGTATATGCTGGATACAGAAGTCCAGGGAGAATACATTTCTACTGGTATTCATTAAAGGGTTGACTTGCAGTTCAACCAATAAATCAGAATATAGAGTTACATTCTATTGCAGAAAATATTTGATTTCAACAAATACTACTCCCCCCCTCCCTCGTCGTTTTCTTGAACTGGGTATTATTTACTACAAACCAAACAAGACGAAGTGGGACTTTGAGGGACTTTCCTGAACTTGTTCAATATGAAACCTGTTTTTGTTGCAAAACACTTTCTGTTGAAACAGTCTACACTAATGAATACACCCCAGGTCACTGCTCTTAAGAGAGGTAGATATTTCATGAACGCAGTCATTGTCAATCATGATCACCTCAGGAGTGAAGGACAAGGGGCAGAAGGCAACATTGTAGAGAATCCAGAAAAGGACTCTTATTTACCTAACAAGTACTTCTCCAAGGTGACCAGCCAACGCTCCATCCACATACTCTTCTGTGTTCGCCAACTGTCGAAACCAATGACAAAAACATGACAAATTTACATTGGCATTAACCTGCACCAGCCACACACACACACTGTCCAGGTTAGTGCAAAATACAAGTCTTGCACATGCAGCACATGTGGACAAAAAATGAATAACGTGGGGGACTTTTATTTTGACATGAGATAAGCAGAGAGAAAGTGGGTCTACAACATACCCACATTTGGAAAGTCTGTTTAATAATACAATCCTTTAGATATTGTCTCAAATTCCGTCATAATGACTAATCGTCCTGCCCACCAGCACTGTAAACTGAAATGGAATTGTTTTTGACTTCTGGCTTCCCACGGACTGTTTTTGTGCAATCCAATCCAATTGAAAGCAAAGTTAGCGTATGTAAATACACCGGCGTTTCTAAAAGCACACGTGTCCAGATGTGCTCCCTCACCTGCATGTTCATGTAGCTGTCCACAGACACTAGGTAGCCCTTGTACTCCATCCCCCACTTCAGCTTCACCATCACCGGCTTGCCTGTCAGGCCGTTCAGGAAGGGCTTGGGGTTCAGAGGTAAACTCTACACACACAGCAACGGGAAAACGGTGGGATTATTGTTATGGGTAATAATTTAATAGAACAAAATAGAACGTCCAGACCCATGTGTAGGGAAGAACATACGTATATCACCATGCAATGAAACGCATATTAGATTTCAATCTGCAACATGACTTTGTGCTGCTCATTCACTGCAATTAATGAATGGGATAACGTTAGCTTGCTGGAAAAAGGCACCCAATTCAACTGCTGATCCGTTTTTCTTTTCAACAGATCCTGGCAATTGTATTATAACCAACCATGTCAACACTCACCATTGCTGTGCGAAATGTGGTGCTATTATATCTTAGTACTTTACTATCTTTTCGACACAAAAACGTCCAGACTAGCACGCATTGCCGCCGAAACCAGGAAACTGGAGCAAATCAACTTTGACCCAAAACAAATGTTAATCAATTGAGAAGAAGAGCTCGAAATATTTATGTACCGCCACCTAGTGTACTGAGTGGCAAAAATTAAGAGACATGATTTACATTTCCATGTTCATTGCTCATTGCGGCAGATATTTGAACGGAAAATGTTATAGATAAGTAAAGGACAGTAAACTATTATATTTATCCATATCCATCTTCAAATGGTTGCATTTTATTCAAAAGACTGCCCATGTGTATGGGACAATGGCGCCATCTGGCGGTTATAGTGGTTATCGTGTTGAGTACTGCACCTCGGTCCACTTCCCCAAAATCTTTGAGCTGTGATGTGATTTATTTACTATCACTGGATGTAATCTACCTAGATAAAGCTTTACTCATTTCTATGTAACGCAGCAAATAAACAAATTCTATGTTTTCAAGCCAAAACCCAGTCTTCAGTCATGTTCCCAGGAGGAGTGGCCCATCAATGGAAACCACTGGTGTCCAAGGTCATTGTAATTTAATTAAAAACATTTGAAATCTGCATTTAATTTCACATAAAATATTTATTTATTTTCAATAAATGAATATGTTTTGTCTGGAATTGCATGAAGAACTTGTGGCATAGAGGTAAACTGTCATATCTGGGTCTGTCTGGCAGCTCTCTTTACTGTTACTAAACTGTTTGGCAAGTTTGAACTTGAGATCATGAATAATACTTACAACAGCAAGGGATGGTTTAAGTGGAAATTCCTTTGAAATTACACTAAACCGTCTTTACATTACTGAAATACTGATGTCCTTACATCAATGTTAATGTGTTTGTGTGAGCATGTTCAGGTGTGTGTGTGTGTGTGTGTGTGTGTGTGTGTGTGTGTGTGTGTGTGTGTGTGTGTGTGTCAAATCAAATCAAATTGTATTGGTCACATACACATGGTTAGCAGATGCTAATTTGAGTGTAGCGAAATGCTTGTGCTTCTAGTTCCAACAGTGCAGTAACAAGTAATCTAACAAATTCACAACGACTACCTTATACACACAAATGTAAAGGGATGAATATGTACATATAAATATATGGACGAGCGATGGCCGTGCGGCATAGGCAAGATGCAGTAGATGGTATAGAATACAGTATATACACGATATGAGATGAGTAATGTAGGATGTGTAGACATTATTAGTGGCGTTATTTAAAGTAACTAGTGATACCTTATTAAATCAATTTATTAAAGTGGCCAGAGATTTGAGTCTGTATGTTGGCAGCAGCCACTCTATGTTAGTGATGGCTGTTTAACAGTCTGATGGCCTTGAGATAGAAGCTGTTTTTCAGTCTCTCAGTCCCTGCTTTGATGCACCTGTACTGACCTCGCCTTCTGGATGATAGCGGGGTGAACAGGCAGTGGCTCAGGTGGATGTTGTCCTTGATGATCTTTTTGGCCTCCCTGTGACATCGGGTGCTGTAGGTGTCCTGGAAGGCAGGTAGTTTGCCCCCGGTGATGCGTTGTGCAGACCTCACTACCCTCTGGAGAGCCTTGCAGTTGTGGGCGGAGTAGTTTCCATACCAGGCGGTGATACAACCCAACAGGATGCTCTCGATTGTGCATCTGTAAAAGTTTCTGAGTGTTTTAGGTGACAAGCCAAATGTCTTCAGCCTCCTGAGGTTGAAGAGGCGCTATTGTGCCTTCTTCACCACGCTGTCTGCGTGGGTGGACCATTTCAGTTTGTCTGTGATGTGTACGCCAAGGAACTTAAAACTTTCCACCTTCTCCACTACTGTCCCATCGATGTGGATAGGGGGGTGCTCCCTCTGCTGTTTCCTGAAGTCCACGGTCATCTGCTTTGTTTTGTTGACGTTGAGTGAGAGGTTATTTTCCTGACACCACACTCCGAGGGCCCTCACCTCCTCCCTGTAGGCCGTCTCGTCGTTGTTGGTAATCAAGCCTACCACTGTAGTGTCGTCTGCAAACTTGATGATTGAGGCGTGCATGGCCACGCAGTCATGGTTGAACAAGGAGTACAGAAGAGGGCTGAGAACCCACCCTTGTGGGGCCCCAGTGTTGAGGATCAGCGGGGTGGAGATGTTGTTTCCTACCCTCACCACCTGGGGGTGTCAGAAAGTCAAGGACCCAGTTGCACAGGGCTGTGTCGAGACCCAGGGTCTCGAGCCTAATGACGAGTCTGGAGGGTACTATGGTGTTAAATGCTGAGCTGTAGTCAATGAACAGCATTCTTACATAGGTATTCCTCTTGTCCAGATGGGGTAGGGCAGTGTGCAGTGTGATGGCGATTGCTTCGTCTGTGGACCTATTGGGGCAGTAAGCAAATTGGAGTGGGTCTAGGGTCCTTCACTAGTCTCTCAAAGTACTTCATGATGACAGAAGTGAGTGTTAAGAGGCGATAAAGGGCATTGTGTGAGCGTGTGTGTGTGTTTGTGTGTGTCTGGTTGTGTGAACAGACATACACCTAGGTATGTATCATGGGAAAACTCTTATACTGTTAAAGGATAGTTAAACTATCAGTAATCATGAGCTGCTGCATGCATGACCTAGGATAACACTGACATGTCCCATTGTCTATTGTGTAATAGATGTGCAGGGATGAAGACTCACGAGGAAGATGGAAACAGAAGTGCAGGATATAATCCAGGAGAACTAGAGCTTTCAGCAAAACAGAGAATGAAATATATTAGACAGTATGCAGGTCTGCTCTGGTGGGCTCCATGCAGAGTAGCCATGCTGGGCTCATTGAGGTGAAGCAGAAAGCAGCAGAGAGGAGGCGGTTGAGGGCCTATCAAAGAATTAGAGCAGGAGATCACTGAGCTAAAGGAGGGGGGGTGGATTGAGGGTCAGAGCCCCACATCATTCCTGAATACCAATGCAGCTCCATGACTTCACTGTCCTACAGTATAATGCTCATCGCCAGCACTGACCACACGAGGGCAACATGTACACAGACACTGTTTGTTACTGATTTAGCTCAAATGTCACAATATTTGGAAGCGTGTAGCCTATTGCAGAGAGAGACTATGCTATAATCAAACCCCATATCCTAAGCAGCACTGTCACCAGCTACACTTTTATATAGGCCTAATGACAAGATGAGAAGTTATAATATTATTGAGATTTTGCCTATAATATTAGGCCTACAATAAGATTTATTGCTGTCATTATTAAATGGATATTTGGGGATTTTGGCAATACCCTTTATCGACTTCCCCTGAGTCAGATGAACTCGTGGGTACCATTTTTATGTCTCTATGTGCAGTTTTAAGGAAGTTGATAACAAGAGCTAGCGGAGCTTGCTAACTAGCATTGGCGCAATTACTGGAAGTCTATGGGCATCTGCATGCTAGCAGATCCGTATAGACTCCCAGTCATTGCGCTAACGCTAGTTAGCATTGGCTCGCGAAAATACCTCTTACTGCCTTCATAATGGACACAGAGACCTAAAAATGGTATCCACGAGTTCGTCTGACTCTGGGGAACTCTTAGCCAAAATTCCAAAGTATCCCTTTAAGAGTCCTTTGGAAACGGAAGCAGGACTTTGGTAGGCTATTAAAAATGTATCTAGGAATTAAAAGGCCAACCCCTGGTATAATCATCTCTGCATAAGCCAGTAAATTAATTAATTAATTGGTACTACATAAAACAGATCAGTTAATAATTCTCAATTGGCTTGCATTCCACTCCAATTAGCTGGGATTTTGGATAGGCCATCAGTAGCATATTGTCAACATAGCCCATGCAGAAGTGTATTTAGCCAAGTGACCAAACTCCCCATATATATACACTACCGGTCAAAAGTTTGAGGTCACTTACAAATGTCCTTGTTTTTGAAAGAAAAGCAATTGTTTTGCTCATTTAAATAACATCAAATTGATCATAAATACAGTGTAGACATTGTTAATGTTGTAAATGACTATTGTAGCTAGAAACGGCAGATTTTTTATGGAATATCTACATAGCTGTACAGAGGCCCATTATCAGCAACCATCACTCCTGTGTTCCAATGGCACATTGTGTACTACTCCCTTCACAGAACAGTGCAAACTGTCTCTAACCAGAATAGAAAGAGGAGTGGGAGGCCCTGGTGCACAAATGAGCAAGAGGACAAGTACATTAGAGTGTCTAGTTTGAGAAACAGACGCCTCACAAGTCCTCAACTGTCAGCTTCATTAAATAGTGACAGCAAAATACCAGTCTCAACGTCAACAATGAAGAGGCGACTCTGGGATGCTGGCCTTCTAGGTTTGAAAAACAAGGACATTTCTAAGTGACCCCAAATTTCTTTGTTGTTGTTGTTGTATTTTACCCCCTTTTTCTCACCTATTTCGATTTTGTCTGATCGCTGCAACTCCCCAACAGGCTTGGGAGGCAAAGTTCGAGTCATACGTCCTCCAAAACATGACCCGCCAAACCTTGCTTCTTAACACCCGCACGCTTAACCTGGAAGCCAGCCGCACCAATGTCTCGGAAGAAACACAGTTCAACTGACGACCTGTGTCAGCCTGCAGGAGCCTGGCCCACCACAAGGAGTCGCTAGAGTGCGATGAGCCAAGTAAAGCCCACCCGTCCAAACCCTCCCCTAACCCAGACGACGCTGCGCCAATTGGGCGCTGCCCTATGGGACTCCCAATCACGGCTGGTTGTGATACAGCCTGGGATCAAACCCAGGTCTGTAGTGATGCCTCTAGCTAGACCATTGCGCCACTCAGGAGGCCCCCAAACTCCACAATTGTAAAGTAAGTGCCCAGTGAAAATCTCTCTCACTTTAACTCTTCCTACACTGGTATTTGTGGCCAAAACATAAATGGGAGAAAAAACACGTCAAAACCCCAATCTCAAATTTGTATCTCAAACAGGTGTTTCAAAAATGCTTGCCATTTCCTCATATAACATGACGTCATCTCCCTGAGGAGGATGAGCTGGCCTATCATCATTCTAGAGGAGGATGAGTTGGACCGTCAATGGTTTACTTGCGTGAATATTTATAATGTCCAGTACACACACACCACTCTGTTGTTGGGGGTATGCCCACACCATTCCCACACAGAAACGCTGCTGTTTTAACATAATTTATAAAACATCTTGGAAGGAAAACTATTTCACTCATATTGTCAGTTATTATAGGTCATATTTCATAGAAATCTGGAAACACTGGGCAGTTACTTTAGTTTAAAGTGGGTCACTAGCTGGGTTTCCATCCAATTGGTGACAGATTTTCTTGTGAATATTCTCAAATCTGCATAAGTCAAATATGCGCATTTGATGCGTTTACATCAAATTGACTTGTGCTAAAAGTCTGTGTGTGATGACATAGTACACATCAAAATAACTGTTGCGGTTAAATTCCCATGTACAGATTAAAAAAATACAAGTTAAATGGGTTTCCATTGTATTTCCAACTCTACTTGATGTCACAAAACATTTGTTATATAGCGAATGTGCCCACCCTGGTATTGGCATGTGTGCTCTAGCCACCAGCTTGCAGATACAGTTGTGGGTACAGTCTACGCATGATACGATTATTATGGCCAAAAGAGGGAGATTGTTTTAATTTGTCAAACGGCAGCCAAGCATGGATTCATCAAGTCACCAGCATAAGATCCTCGATATTAATTGGAAAGTAGGATTAACCTCATCACCTTGCACTTTCACCACCCTATGAAGTTCATCATCATGTATTTAATCTGTAGCCAAATAAACTGTATGCTTTCCCGAGTCCTAGACATAAACATGTCATCCGTGACTCCAAATTTACTTCGATATGATGGTTATATCAATATTTGGTCATAAAAGCGTTTAAACCTTAATTTCTCGCATAATACATGAACCTACACGAAAATATCCAACATTATATTTTCCATCAGGCATGTTGTACTTTTTGTTATCGGACATCTAGGCCAACTTTATTCGCATAAAAAGGTTGGATTGAAAAGTGGTTCGTCTCCTTTCTAAAAAGGGCCAACTATTTTCCCCAATGTGAATCCTGTTCAGCTCACGAGCCTCAATCATTCTGGACCCTTGGCTTTGTTATTCTGCGTTCCTTTGTTTTGTTTACACGAAGTGTCAAACTTAACCGCATTTTTTTCCGGATGAGTGTCTGTGGATTGGAGAGGTTTGGATGACCACAGCGTGCCAGCTCTGACCTGACACCGACTGGCTCCTGACTACCAGGAATGTTCCTTTAAAGAGAAAAATGCAAAGAGACGGGGCGGAGCCGCAAGCCCGCTGTCACTCTCTCAGTATTCCATAGTAGATTCACAGTATATCTTCAGGCCACCAGCAAGCAAATTAACTGTAAGGTAGAAGGTCCCGACGAATACGAGAGAACGAAAATCAGTCCTCGGCCTTTGCAGAAGTAAATGCGGCATAATGGAATACTTTTCCCTGGGTGTCTGAACCGTCTGTCTTGTCAAACTGGGCACTTTGTTTTTCTTTGATCATATCTGATTGTTATTGAAATGGATAGTATAACCTACACTGGCTTTGAACCTTGGCTTTACATTCGCGGATGAAATCTAGCATCTATTTGCCACTTGAATAACACCAACGAGGTGTCGCGTTGCCTATTCACAAGGCTGCTCTCTAGGTATCTCATCGCCTAACCTCTTCTTGGGAACACTTGCTCGTGGGTCGGAACTATGATGTGGACTTGGTTTGCTGTTTTTACCTGCACTGGACTATCTGGTATTCTTGCAGGTTTGTATGTTTTCTTAAAAAAAAAAACCTGATCCCATTCGAATTGGATTCATAGGCAGTGTATTCATTGTGTGCAACAATGTAGCGTTCCCGCTGTCTCGGAACAATACGCCTGACAAGTGCAGCAACAGTGACAAAAGTATTTCCTTACGCTCCGCTCTGTTGACCACCTCGGGTCAACATTCTATTTGTGTCGAGGTGAAACTCGTGTCTCATGATATCATTGAGATTTTCTCTATAATGTAGAATGTTTTCAAACGAAACACAAAGATACTGATGTGTTTTTATAACTATGTAATAACCTCAAAAGACCATAACAATGAAGGCTACTGTGAGCTAACATCCATTGTCGACTGCCAAAAATTGATTTTGAATACCTGCCCATATTATAAACAGAATTGTTGTGTTATAAAACCATGAAACCCCCGCTGAGAACAGAACAGCCCTTGTGTGCATGTTGGCAGTGGAGAGGACTCTTAAAGATGGCAGTGTTGCCCAGAAGGTGTTCTTAAGACCCAAGGGCAATGCATCTGGAACGCGTCTGGAGTGCACATCCTCCTCCCATAGCTTCCCAAAACTTGATCTGTGTCCACATTGAAGCATTCAAGTTAAGACTTTAGATTCAAGTTTATATGACATATACACAGACGCACACACAACCACACACACACATCCTCACCCTCCTCCTTCTCCTATAACCTGTCCTCTCTCTCTTCCTATAGATGTGGGTCGTGTAGGGGGGGTAGCCCCTCGCTGTGAGAGCCAGGCGTGTAACCCCCGAATGGGCAATCTGGTGCTAGGCCGCAGGGTCCTGACCCAGACCGTGTGTGGCTACAAGGGCACAGAGCCCTACTGCTCCTACTCTGACCCCTCCTCCTCCACAGTGCCCTGCCCCCCGGCCAGGTGTGGGGAGTGCAACGCGGCCCTCCCCCTGCAGGCCCACCTGGCTGCAGCCATGGCCGACTCCTCCTTCCGCCACCCCAACACCTGGTGGCAGTCGTCCGGGGAAGTGGAGTCTGAGACTCTGCAGCTGGATCTGGAGGCAGAATTCATCTTCACCCACCTGATCATGGTGTTCCGCTCGCCCCGCCCTACTGCCATGACCCTGGAGCGCTCGCAGGACTTTGGGCAGACCTGGAAGACATTGCAGTACTACGCCAGGAACTGTAGCGCCACCTTTGGACTGGAGGAGGGAAAGGCAGTGCTGGACGGGGCCCCCTGCACCTCCAAATACTCTGGAGCTTACCCCTGTACCAGGGGAGAGGTGAGGAGGGCTTGTGTGTGTGTGTGTGTGTGTGTGTGTGTGTGTGTGTGTGTGTGTGTGTACGGACAGAGACAGACAGACAGACAGACAGACAGACAGACAGACAGACAGACAGACAGACAGACAGACAGACAGACAGACAGACAGACAGACAGACAGACAGACAGACAGACAGGACTGTCTGAGACAGAACCAGGTGTTAGTCCAGACAGCAGCTCAGACTCACACCTCTAGCCGTCCAGGATGTGCCCTGTCATGGCACCTTACTTATGGACGGATGAACAGCTGGAAGGAAGGAGGGATGATAGATGTTGGCTACTGTACTACACACAGGAGTGTCCACTCCACTTCCCCCCATTCATACAGCTAACCTGCATATTCCCCTGTGTGTCTGAATTATGGGTCTCTTATCTAAATACAGGTACTAATCAAAACCGTGATGAGTTGAGTCAGGTGTGTTAGTGCTGTTCTGGAACTCCAGTCTGCACACCCTAACCTCTCTACAGCTCTCTATGGCCTGGGTAGTCCGTAGTACCCAAGCCAGCAGCAACACTACGGAGGGGTGTGTTATTACTACAGAAGGGTGGTTATCAGGTGGGTGTAGGGATTATGTGGCAAGAAAGGGTTCCTGGCAGCTCCTTGATGTCTAACTGAAACAGTGTGTGAGGGGTTTCAGCTCCTACCAAGGCAGAGCTAACAGTTCACCCAGTGCAGGGAGATCATGTAGTGCAGGGTTCCCCAACTGGTGGCTCACAGGGCCAGATTTGGTGGTTTTGTTAGGCCCCCCAAGTTTTCTGAGAATAATAAAAAACAATATAATCTATATGTATATGTGTGTATGTATCTATGTATGTGTTGTTGGTTTTTTGTTGGACATAAAACACTGTAAAAACACCAGGAAATCAGCTCCATTTTGAAAATCTATTCCAAGTAATTCCCATGCATAATAGAGAGGCACATGATTGTAAACAATCGTAAGCAAGGTTTGAAATTATTATGTTTTAGTCAAATATTATATATTTGTGATCTTCTTGCGGTCATTTTGCAGTCTATAAAATTATTTCCAATTATATTCCGTCCCCCCGACCACCCGCTTAAGACAAAAATGGGCCGCGGCTGAATCTAGTTGATGATCCCTGATGTAGTGCATATTGACTCTGTAATGAATCTAGTTGATGATCCCTGATGTAGTGCATATTGACTCTGTAATGAATCTAGTTGATGGTCTCTGATGTAGTGCATATTGACTCTGTAATGACTCTAGTTGATGATCTCTGATGTAGTGCATATTGACTCTGTAATGAATCTAGTTGATGATCTCTGATGTAGTGCATATTGACTCTGTAATGAATCTAGTTGATGATCTCTGATGTAGTGCATATTGACTCTGTAATGAATCTAGTTGATGATCTCTGATGTAGTGCATATTGACTCTGTAATGAATCTAGTTGATGATCCCTGATGTAGTGCATATTGACTCTGTAATGAATCTAGTTGATGATTCCTGATGTAGTGCATGTTGACTCTGTAATGACTCTAGTTGATGGTCCCTGATGTAGTGCATGTTGACTCTGTAATGACTCTAGTTGATGATCTCTGATGTAGTGCATGTTGACTCTGTAATGAATCTAGTTGATGATTCCTGATGTAGTGCATGTTGACTCTGTAATGACTCTAGTTGATGGTCCCTGATGTAGTGCATGTTGACTCTGTAATGACTCTAGTTGATGATCTCTGATGTAGTGCATGTTGACTCTGTAATGAATCTAGTTGATGATCTCTGATGTAGTGCATGTTGACTCTGTAATGACTCTATTTGATGGTCCCTGATGTAGTGCATATTGACTCTGTAATGACTCTAGTTGATGGTCCCTGATGTAGTGCATGTTGACTCTGTAATGACTCTAGTTGATGGTCCCTGATGTAGTGCATGTTGACTCTGTAATGACTCTAGTTGATGGTCCCTGATGTAGTGCATGTTGACTCTGTAATGACTCTAGTTGATGATCCCTGATGTAGTGCATGTTGACTCTGTAATGACTCTAGTTGATGGTCCCTGATGTAGTGCATGTTGACTCTGTAATGACTCTAGTTGATGATCTCTGATGTAGTGCATGTTGACTCTGTAATGAATCTAGTTGATGATCCCCGATGTAGTGCATGTTGACTCTGTAATGACTCTAGTTGATGATCCCCGATGTAGTGCATGTTGACTCTGTAATGAATCTAGTTGATGATCTCTGATGTAGTGCATGTTGACTCTGTAATGACTCTATTTGATGGTCCCTGATGTAGTGCATATTGACTCTGTAATGACTCTAGTTGATGGTCCCTGATGTAGTGCATGTTGACTCTGTAATGACTCTAGTTGATGGTCCCTGATGTAGTGCATGTTGACTCTGTAATGACTCTAGTTGATGGTCCCTGATGTAGTGCATGTTGACTCTGTAATGACTCTAGTTGATGATCCCCGATGTAGTGCATGTTGACTCTGTAATGAATCTAGTTGATGATCCCCGATGTAGTGCATGTTGACTCTGTAATGACTCTAGTTGATGATCTCTGATGTAGTGCATGTTGACTCTGTAATGAATCTAGTTGATGATCTCTGATGTAGTGCATATTGACTCTGTAATGACTCTAGTTGATGATCTCTGATGTAGTGCATGTTGACTCTGTAATGACTCTAGTTGATGATCCCCGATGTAGTGCATGTTGACTCTGTAATGAATCTAGTTGATGATCCCCGATGTAGTGCATGTTGGCTCTGTAATGACTCTGTTGATGATCTCTGATGTAGTTGATGATGACTCTAGTTGATTATCTCTGATGTAGTGCATGTTGACTCTGTAATGAATCTAGTTGATGATCTCTGATGTAGTGCATATTGACTCTGTAATGACTCTAGTTGATGGTCCCTGATGTAGTGCATGTTGACTCTGTAATGACTCTAGTTGATGGTCCCTGATGTAGTGCATGTTGACTCTGTAATGACTCTAGTTGATGGTCCCTGATGTAGTGCATGTTGACTCTGTAATGACTCTAGTTGATGATCCCTGATGTAGTGCATGTTGACTCTGTAATGACTCTAGTTGATGATCCCTGATGTAGTGCATGTTGACTCTGTAATGACTCTAGTTGATGATCTCTGATGTAGTGCATGTTGACTCTGTAATGACTCTAGTTGATGATCCCCGATGTAGTGCATGTTGACTCTGTAATGAATCTAGTTGATGATCCCCGATGTACTGCATGTTGACTCTGTAATGACTCTAGTTGATGATCTCTGATGTAGTGCATGTTGACTCTGTAATGACTCTAGTTGATGATCTCTGATGTAGTGCATGTTGACTCTGTAATGACTCTAGTTGATGATCTCTGATGTAGTGCATGTTGACTCTGTAATGACTCTAGTTGATGATCTCTGATGTAGTGCATGTTGACTCTGTAATGACTCTAGTTGATGATCTCTGATGTAGTGCATGTTGACTCTGTAATGAATCTAGTTGATGATCTCTGATGTAGTGCATGTTGACTCTGTAATGAATCTAGTTGATGATCCCTGGTGTAGTGCATGTTGACTCTAGTTGATGATTCCTGATGTAGTGCATGTTGACTCTGTAATGACTCTAGTTGATGATCTCTGATGTAGTGCATGTTGACTCTGTAATGACTCTAGTTGATGATCTCTGATGTAGTGCATGTTGACTCTGTAATGACTCTAGTTGATGATCTCTGATGTAGTGCATGTTGACTCTGTAATGAATCTAGTTGATGATCTCTGATGTAGTGCATGTTGACTCTGTAATGACTCTAGTTGATGATCTCTGATGTAGTGCATGTTGACTCTGTAATGGTACTGCTCCACAGGCTTTTCCCTGGTAGGATTGCCTACATGTAATCCTGTCATCTTTTATGATACGCTGTATTGTACATCCAAAAGCAGTCTTTCCCTGTGAGTGGTGTGTGTGTGTGTGTCCATGCAAGTGTGAGCATGTGGAAGTGTGTATGTGCTACTATAAGATACTTGAGTCATGTTGTGATGTGCGTGCAATGCATGTTTGTGTGTGAATGCTTGTGTGTTTTTGTGTGTGTGTGAGGGAAGCAGTGAGACACTGTGATAGTAGCATGACCTTTACCCTCTAACCTCTGTCTGATGACCCTGAGGTCAGGGGAGGGGTCCAGACTCCAGAGCCCTTTCAGCTCCTCATCACAGAGTCTGTTATATACTAAACCATTCTCCACTCTCTCTATCGCTATAGCTATTGTATTTATCTTGTGATGTTCATCATTAACTAAAACCATCATTCTGACAGCTCATATGTCTGTGGCCTGTCTGGTGATGACAGCAAGGCATGTACAGAACTGTGTGTGTGCTTTACCCTGAGAGCTGAGAGCTGTGCTCTGTGTGTTTATGTTCATACAGAGGGCAAGGTGCACATGCAAATATGCCTACCATGTCAGGCTTTCACCTACTAGCTCAATGTGTGTGTGTGTGTGTGTGTGTGTGTGTGTGTTTAGTCAGTGTTAAGTGTTTGGGCTCCTGCAATCAGATAAGTGTTTAACTGTGATGGATAGCGAGAAGGAGGGAGGAGGAGTGTCTTAGCTTGGAGCGATACCGTGAGGGAGCAGGTATTCTCAGCTTCCCCCCTCTTTTATCTGATGAACATTAAAAAGCATGTCATCTCTTGTGCTGAGAGCTGAACATGTTTGTTTGAATGGGGGAAAACCTGGGACGCTTGTTCAGGTACTAACTGAAGAGGTTTCGTTAGTCTCTCTGTTGGAGAGCTCAGGGCTCCTTGTGTTATTTATGAGGTCAGCTGGGCTGGAAGAGTGTGTGTGTTTAGGTGTTATAGAGACTGTAACCTCCTTAGAGAGGGAGCCGTCTAAACAGAGCCCCACACACACCTCTCTCTCTCTCTCTCTGTCTGTCAAGGAGGAAGTGCCATTGCCCTGATGGAAGTTGGTCCTGCAGGCGAGACGGCCCATCCCCCTTCTCTCGCTCTCTCTCGCTCTCTCCCTCCATCAATGCCCATTGTTCCTGTTTACCAGAATACAGTCCACAGTGCTTTGATGGAATTAGGGCTGTTAAAGCCAGTCTTACACTGTTTTTCAGACTGTAACAGGAAGAAAAGATTATATGAGCGTAGAAATGCCACACGCTCCCCTGACTAAGGTTTCTGTGGAACTGCTCTCTCTGTTTCTATGGTTTGGGAGACCATACCCAGACAATGACTTGACATTTCATAAAAACTTTAATGAGAGACTTAATTTGTTTGTTTGTATGTGTGTGTTTGAGTTTGCTTTCATTGTGTGGGTTGCATGAAGTCTATGCCCTTCTGGAGAATCCAGAAGGCCTCTTGTGGAATTTTTGCAGGGTATGGAAATGTTGATTGGGTAAGTGTGTGTGTAGTTGGGAATGTTCATTGGATGTTGTGTGTGGAGTTTGGGTTTGTCCATTGGGGATGTGTTTGTATGTGTGTGTGACAGTGTTGCTGCGGTGTCGCTGGGCTATCGTAGAGCCTTTGTCCAGGGCTGAGTTATGTGGGGCTGCATCTCTCGCCCGCTCTTTTGTCTCGTCCTCCTCTCCCGCGGACTGGCGCCCCTTGCCCTATTTGTTGTGTTCCCTTAATTGCGGAACACAATGCCATGACTCTGTGACCTATTCCAACAACAGGGAACTTAATAGTGCTCCTCCCATCACACCCCAGGCCAGCCATACAGCCAATGGAGACACAGCATGGGCTCGACTCACAAACACACACCCCTCACCCAATGATATCTATATCAGGGATACATACTCTCCTCCAATAACACCCCCTCCCAGCATCACACACTTCCCTCAATGACAACGAACTCCCCTTAAACAAACACACTTCTGCCCCAGTGATATCTGTGTCAGAAACATACTTCTGCCCCAGTGATATCTGTGTCAGAAAGACACTTCTGCCCCAGTGATATCTGTGTCAGAAACACACTTCTGCCCCAGTGATATCTGTGTCAGAAACACGCTTCTGCCACAGTGATATCTGTGTCAGAAACATGCTTCTGCCCCAGTGATATCTGTGTCAGAAACATGCTTCTGCCCCAGTGATATCTGTGTCAGAAACACACTTCTGCCCCAGGGATATCTGTGTCAGAAACACACTTCTGCCCCAGTGATATCTGTGGCAGAAACACACTTATGCTCCAGTGATATCTGTGTCAGAAACATGCTTCTGCCCCAGTGATATCTGTGTCAGAAACACACTTCTGCCCCAGTGATTTATCCGGAGGCTGCATTCATTGTAGCTGGGGATTTTAACAAAGCTAATCTGAAAACAAGACTCCCTAAATTTTATCAGCATATCGATTGCGCAACCAGGGGTGGTAAAACCTTGGATCATTGTTACTCTAACTTCCGCGATGCATATAAGGCCCTGCCCCGCCCCCCTTTCGGAAAAGCTGACCACGACTCCATTTTGTTGATCCCTGCCTACAGGCAGAAACTTAAACAAGAGGCTCCCACGCTGAGGTCTGTCCAACGCTGGTCAGACCAAGCTGACTCCACACTCCAAGACTGCTTCCATCACGTGGACTGGGACATGTTTCGTATTGCGTCAGATGAAAATATTGACGAATACGCTGATTCGGTGTGCGAGTTCATTAGAACGTGCGTCGAAGATGTCGTTCCCATAGCAACGATAAAAACATTCCCAAACCAGAAACCGTGGATTGATGGCAGCATTCGCGTGAAACTGAAAGCGCGAACCACTGCTTTTAATCAGGGCAAGGTGTCTGGTAACATGTCCGAATATAAACAATGCAGCTATTCCCTCCGCAAGGCTATTAAACAAGCTAAGCGTCAGTACAGAGACAAAGTGGAATCTCAATTCAATGGCTCAGACACAAGAGGCATGTGGCAGGGTCTACAGTCAATCACGGACTACAAGAAGAAACCCAGCCCAGTCACGGACCAGGATGTCTTGCTCCCAGGCAGACTAAATAACTTTTTGCCCGCTTTGAGGACAATACAGTGCCACTGACACGGCCTGCAACGAAAACATGCGGTCTCTCCTTCACTGCAGCCGAGGTGAGTAAGACATTTAAACGTGTTAACCCTCGCAAGGCTGCAGGCCCAGACGGCATCCCCAGCCGCGCCTCAGAGCATGCGCAGACCAGCTGGCCGGTGTGTTTACGGACATATTCAATCAATCCCTATACCAGTCTGCTGTTCCCACATGCTTCAAGAGGGCCACCATTGTTCCTGTTCCCAAGAAAGCTAAGGTAACTGAGCTAAACGACTACCGCCCCGTAGCACTCACTTCCGTCATCATGAAGTGCTTTGAGAGACTAGTCAAGGACCATATCACCTCCACCCTACCTGACACCCTAGACCCACTCCAATTTGCTTACCGCCCAAATAGGTCCACAGACGATGCAATCTTAACCACACTGCACACTGCCCTAACCCACCTGGACAAGACGAATACCTATGTGAGAATGCTGTTCATCGACTACAGCTCGGCATTCAACACCATAGTACCCTCCAAGCTCGTCATCAAGCTCGAGACCCTGGGTCTCGACCCCGCCCTGTGCAACTGGGTACTGGACTTCCTGACGGGCCGCCCCCAGGTGGTGAGGGTAGGCAACAACATCTCCTCCCCGCTGATCCTCAACACGGGGCCCCACAAGGGTGCGTTCTGAGCCCTCTCCTGTACTCCCTGTTCACCCACGACTGCGTGGCCACGCACGCCTCCAACTCAATCATCAAGTTTGCGGACGACACAACAGTGGTAGGCTTGATTACCAACAACGACGAGACGGCCTACAGGGAGGAGGTGAGGGCCCTCGGAGTGTGGTGTCAGGAAAATAACCTCACACTCAACGTCAACAAAACTAAGGAGATGATTGTGGACTTGAAACAGGAGAACACCCCCTATCCACATCGATGGAACAGTAGTGGAGAGGGTAGCAAGTTTTAAGTTCCTCGGCATACACATCACAGACAAACTGAATTGGTCCACTCACACTGACAGCGTCGTGAAGAAGGCGCAGCAGCGCCTCTTCAACCTCAGGAGGCTGAAGAAATTCGGCTTGTCACCAAAAGCACTCTCAAACTTCTACAGATGCACAATCGAGAGCATCCTGGCGGGCTGTATCACCGCCTGGTACGGCAACTGCTCCGCCCTCAACCGTAAGGCTCTCCAGAGGGTAGTGAGGTCTGCACAACGCATCACCGGGGCAAACTACCTGCCCTCCAGGACACCTACACCACCCGATGTTACAGGAAGGCCATAAAGATCATCAAGGACATCAACCACCCGAACCACTGCCTGTTCACCCCGCTATCATCCAGAAGGCGAGGTCAGTACAGGTGCATCAAAGCTGGGACTGAGAGACTGAAAAACAGCTTCTATCTCAAGGCTATCAGACTGTTAAACAGCCACCATTGAGTGGCTGCTGCCTACACACTGTCATTGACACTGACCCAACTCCAGCCACTTTAATAATGGGAATTGATGGGAAATGATGTAAATATATCACTAGCCACTTTAAACAATGCTACCTTATATAATGTTACTTACCCTACATTATTCATCTCATATGCATACGTATATACTGTACTCTACATCATCGACTGCATCCTTATGTAATACATGTATCACTAGCCACTTTAACTATGCCACTTTGTTTACTTTGTCTACATACTCATCTCATATGTATATACTGTACTCGATATCATCTACTGTTTGCTGCTCTGTACCATCACTCACTCATATATCCTTATGTACATATTCTTTATCCCCTTACACTGTGTATAAGACAGTAGTTTTAGAATTGTTAGTTAGATTACTTGTTGGTTATCACTGCATTGTCGGAACTAGAAGCACAAGCATTTCGCTACACTCGCATTAACATCTGCTAACCATGTGTATGTGACAAATAAAATTTGATTTGATTTGATTTGTGATATCTGTGTCAGAAACACACTTCTGCCCCAGTGATATCTGTGTCAGAAACACACTTCTGCCCCAGTGATATCTGTGTCAGAAACACACTTCTGCCCCAGTGATATCTGTGTCAGAAACACACTTCTGCCCTAGTGATATCTGTGTCAGAAACACACTTCTGCCCCAGTGATATCTGTGGCAGAAACACACTTATGCTCCAGTGATATGTGTCAGAAACACAGCCCTTTCAGGAACACAGTTCACCCTCAACAACAGCAGCAGTGTAACAGGTTGCCATAGGAGCAGCCACCGATGTGATGGCAATTGTGCTTGGGCTGGGGGGTAAAATGGAGGGATCATCAATTTAGGGATGCAAGACTCAGCGAGAGAGAGAGAGAAAGAAAGAGAGACAGAGAGAGCGGTGCAGAAAAGAAGATGTGTTGTCACCAACTCTTGCGTAATAACATGGTGCCACTAACTCGTATCATTTTGACTGACTGTTGGGATTGGTTGATTGACAGGTGATCTATCGTGCCCTCCCCCAATGGGAAGCTCTTGACCCATATGGGGTGGCAGGCCAGGAGCAGCTGAGGGTGACCAACGTGCGCGTACGTCTGCAGGAGCGCCAATCCTGTCCCTGCCAGGCCAAAGATCCCACCGTTGGAGCCCTGCCCACCCAGCACTTCGCCATTTATGACCTCATCGTGAAGGGCAGCTGCTTCTGCAATGGGCACGCCGAGCAGTGTGTCCCCGCGCCCGGTTACCGCCCTGTCAGGGACAGAACCAACCACGTGGTGAGTGTGTGTGTCTGTGTTTGTGTCTGCGTATCTGACTGTCTGTGTGTGTAAGTGCGTGCATACCCGTGTTCATGCATGTGTTTTGTGTGTCAGTCATTAGCATAGTGATGAGGGCTATCACCTTTCTCTGTCCCACTTCCTGTGCTGGGCTTGCTCTGTCAGGGTAGATAAAGAGCTCCCTTTCCTGTGATCCAGATTACAAAAGAGATGTTGATATTGATTCAGCACTGGGCTAATGATGGTGTTGAAGTCTAAAAAAGTGTGTGTGTGTGTGTGCGTGCGCTGATAAAGGTGTGAATGGACATGGCTGATTCACAGTGTGTAGATGGACATTAGAGATGCAGCGAGCGTTCCTGTGGAACGCCTATCTCGGCCATCTCCACAAGCAGTTCCGCCTGACGCCTTTTGAAGCAGAGCGCCTATTCTATTGCAATCAGCAGGCCCAGAGAGCAGGGAAAGTGAGTGTGACAAAATAACCTTTAGACTGCAGACACAAAGACATAGACACACAGAGACTGTCTGACTGTGGGTAACTATAACTTTGTGTATGAGTGTTAAGCCCACAATAGCAGTGTCTGTGGCAGTATTACAGTATCTAGGAGCTTGTATGTTTGCAGCCGGTCAGTCTGTCTCCTCTGTGTGAGCCCACTGTAATCAGAGGTGTCTGTCTGTCATCCTCCCCCATAATATCACTGGCTTATCTAGTAACCCAGTGGGCTACACCTAGTTAACCTAGTTTGGACTTGACTTTATCTAGGCTACAAAAGCATCCTCAGAATGTGTTTTAAGCTTTTTAATGTTGATATTCTAAACATCAGGTAATATCACAACACGACCTAACGTTGTAGTGTGATATGCGGGAGAGTTGAGTAAACAAGCGTTGAGACGGGGGATGGTATGAGGTTATATAAGCTCTCTCTCTCTCTCTCTCTCTCTCTCTCACTCACACAAGACGGGTGGGTGTGAGTTTGTTTACATGTTTTCCTACCTAATAAGGACCAGAATGACCTGACAAGACTTTGTTCATGTTGTGAATTTGTTAAAATGCTATTTTAGGCTTAAGGGTTAAGTTTTGTGTTTGTGGCTAAGATCAGGGTTAGGGTTTTAGGTTAGGAGTTAGGGTTAGGGTTTTTCCTCCCCAAAAAGTCCAGACAATTCTGAGTACCCCTCGCCATGGAACAAGGCGGGGTTAGTTGTGGGCAGAGTCGGGCCTGTACCAGCCCCGCCCACCACACGTTTTCATTGGTTGAATTCCACCACATTGGTTTGCATTCCACCACACTCTGCTTTTTGATATGTCAGCACATACAGTACCAGTCAAGATTTTGGAAACTCCTACTCATTCAAGGGTTTTTCTTTATTTTTACTATTTTCTACATTGTAGAATAGTAGTGAAGACCTCAAAACTATGAAATAACACATATGGAATCATGTAATAACCAAAAAACTGTAAAACAAATCAAAATATATTTCAAAGTAGCCACCCTTTGCCTTGATGACAGCTTTGCACACTCTTGGCATTCTCTCAACCAGCTTTATGAGGTAGTCAATCAGTAGGCAATCAGCTGTGTTGTGACAATGTACGGGTGGTATATAGAGGATAGCCCTATTTGGTAAAAGACGAAGTCCATATTATGGCAAGCACAGCTCAAAACAGCGAAACCACAGTCCATCATTACTTTAAGACATGAAGGTTAGTCAATCCACAAAATGTCAAGAACTTTGAAAGTTTCTTCAAGTGCAGTCGCAAAAACCAACAAGCACAATGATGAAACTGTCTCTCATGAGGACCGCCACAGGAAAGAAAGACCCAGAATTACCTCTGCTGCAGAGGATAACTTCATTAGAGTTAACTGCACGTCAGATTGCAGCCCAAATAAATGCTTAACAGAGTTCAAGTAACAGACACATCTCAACATCAACTGATCAGATGAGACTGTGTGAATCAGGGCTTCATGTTTGAATTGCTGCAAAGAAACCACAACTATGGGTCACCAGTAATAAGAAGAGACTTGCTTGGGCCAAGCTACATGAACAATGGACATTAGACCTGTGGTAATCTGTCCTTTGGTCTGATGAGTCCAAATTTGACATTTTTAGAGCTAATACGCTAACAGTATAGACTTTACGTCCGTCCCTCGCCCCGAACTGGGCGCGAACCAGGGACGCTCTGCACACGTCAAAAGTCACCCTCGAAGCATCGTTACCCATCGCTCCACAAAAGCCGCGGCCCTTGCAGAGCAAGGGGAACCACTACTTCAACGTCTCAGAGCAAGTGACGTCACCGATTGAAACGCAACTAGCGCGCACCACCGCTAACTAGCTAGCCATTTCACATTCGCTACACTAACATTTATGTAAACTCTACATAGTTATGTTCTGTGGGTGTCACTGTGTAGAATGATACCCCGTTTCGTTTCATGGGTGCACAATCCATGGGTAAGTCTGTACAGTGCATATAAATATGCCCCCAAAGCAACTATGCAGTCTTAATACATCCACAGTGGGATTTCAAACATTTTAGTTGTTGTTGCAAACAACAGGTGTGGCCTAACAGTGAAATGCTTTACATGCAGGCCCTTCAGAAATAATGCAGAGAGAAAGAAAATTGAGAAATGAAACAATAATAAAAGTAATAATAGATACACAATTAGTAACGATAAATACATGGGGTACCAGTACCGAGTTGATGTGAATGGGGTACGAGGTAATTGAGGTAGATATGTACATATAACCAGGAATAAAGTGATGGATAATAAACAGTATCAGCAGCGTATGTGAGGAGTCAAAAAAGTGAGCGCAAAAAGGGTCAATGCAAATCGTCCGGGTAGCTATTTGGTTAACTATTTAACTAACAATTTTGCAGTCTTATGGCTTGGGGGTATAAGCTGTTCAGGGTCCTGTTGGTTCCAGACTTGGTGCATTGGTTGCCGTGCGGTATCAGAGACAACAGTCTATGACTTGGGTGGCTGGAGTCTTTGACAATTTTTAGGGCCTTCATCTGACACCGCCTGGTATAGAGGTCCTGGATGGTAGGGAACTCGGCCCCAGTGATGTACTACAAGGCTGTGCGCAATACCCTCTGTAGCGCCTTGCAGTCGAATACCAAGTAGTTGCCATATCAAGTGGTGATGCAGCCAGTCAAGATGCTCTCAATGGTGCAACTGTTGAACTTTTTGAGGATCTGAGGACCCATTCCAAATCTTTTCAGACTCCTGAGGGGAAAGAGGCGTTGTCATGCCCTCTTCTCGACTGTGTTGGTGTGTTTGGACCATGATATGGCCAAGTTTCCAAGAAAAAGGATATTACAGTTCTTCAGGTCCCATTGGTAGGATAGTCTCAAATGGAGCTCGTCCAGTTTATTCTCCAGTGATTGTACATTCACCAATAGAACAGAGGGTAGAGGCGGTTTATTTACTTGCCGCCATAGTTTCATCCGGGTGCCCACACGTTGGCCTTTATATTGCCGGATTTAGGGTCTGGTGTGAGCAGTATGTCCTGTGCCGCCGACTCATTGAAGTAGAAATCTTCATCCAAATTGAGGTTAGTGATTGCTGTTCTGATGTCCAAGACGCTCTTTTCGGTCATAGGAACCGATGGCGGAAACATTATGTACAAAAAAAGTTAAGATCAGCTCAAAAACCCCCCCCACAAAATAGCAGTTCAGGAGCCAGGATTTTGTGCACCCATGATTTCAACAGTTGTTTTCTGTTTGTCAAACTAATTCATTATTGTATTAAATCTTAAATTCTAACGACATTCCAACCATATTTAGCATTATCTAGTCCAAAGCTGGCATGATTCTATCCACTATTTGTATGTTTGCATCACTTTTAATGAGGGACTTTTGTTCAGAACCGCAAATTCCACTTTTGTGGCTAATTGTTAATGTGGCTAGCTTCACATTTGGTAGGGACAAGCGTGTACCAGGGCCGCGTTCAGCAGGAGGACGGACACAACGTTGGCCAACGTTCAGATATAAATGTAAAATGTAGAACAAACATGCCTCTCTGATTTAAGAAATCATGTCAGTTCTATTCATGGAATTTGAGTCTGCAACTTTCCAAAACGATTCTTTACTGAACATGCCCAGGCAAACCCATTGAGCAACACAAACCCAGCTCTGCGCATCGCTTGTCTGGAAAGCCTCAGCAAATGAAACCGTGTGGTAGGCGGGGTAGGCCCGGGCCGACCTCGCCCACAGCCGCCCCCGCAAGTGTGTCGTGGCTAGGGGCTTCTTGAAAATTCATGAAAACAAAGCTGTGTGGTGTGTGTGTGTGTGTGTGTGTGTGTGTGTGTGTGTGTGTGTGTGTGTGTGTGTGTGAGAGAGAGAGAGAGCAAGTAAGTAAACCCAATAATCAGTGGCCTTGATATTGAGGGCTATTAGTGCCCAGACAGTTTTGTGCAGTCCGAAGTGTTTTTGGGGAGAAACAGTGTTTTTGTTGTTGTGTTGCAGGGCTCACAGGTCCAGACCACATGGGAAGGTGATCATGGTCTGTGTGAGCCACTCTGAGTTGACCACAGAGCCAGTTTTTGACCCACATCCAACCCTCTGGGCCCATGCTCAGCTACTGGAGAGTTAGCAGCAATTAGCATAGCAAATGGAGAGGCAGTAAGAGTCTCTAAGGGCTGTAGAGACTTGCACAGTAACTGGAGTCTGAGAATGAGTCTCTGGAGAGGTGTTGGAATTTAAAGACTGCACCTCATGGAGAGTATTGTGCTATACAGGTGTTTGCCTGAGTACACACACACGCTGATGATCGGATTAACACACACACTTATCATGTTGTTTGGATGAATACACACACACGCTGCTGATGAATGACTTAATTTCACATTGGCCCATAAAGCTTTTGATGTGTGAGGGGAAATGGGCGTAAGTGACGCCCATCCTCTGGGCGTGGGGCTGCCAAGGTCTTCCTGAGCACCCGTCTGTACCCTCTGCCACCCCTCCCTGTCCATGTCCAACAACCTCTTTATCAGAGGGTCAGAGTGTTTGAAATACAGGCCTGTCAAAACAGAACACACACACAAGCTCAGGGCAGGAAGGAGTGTGCGTGCATTTTATTTGTGTGCGTGCCTGGGAACCTGACTGCCTGGGTATGTATTTATGTGTGTGTCTATTGGTGTATGTGTAAATCAAGCAGGTAAACATGTGAAATTGTTTGGAATACCAGCTGTCTGGAGCTTGGCCAATGTCTCTCCTCTCCTTCCCCCCTCTTTCTCTTCTCCTCTCCTCCCCCCTCTTCTTCTCTCTACCTGCCTCCTTCCCCCTTTTCCACAATCAGTCCTGGTTACAGATGATTCCATTCTCATTGATGTAGTGATGTACACAGAGTTCCTTTACTCATTTTCTCTATGTTTGTCCAATCCAGATCTACCACATCCATTTCTCACACTGTCTTACCTGCCCTGTCCTTATCTTCCTCCATTCTCCTGGTTGATGGAATATGGTTGGGGTTATGTCTTGGGCTGGCACAGTGGCTGGGGTTGAGTTTGAGATAAGGTTAGGGTTAGATCTGGGGTTAGTGCAAGGGCCTGGGATATGTCCCAGTTCCGGTAGCTACAGGTCTCTCCCATGCCTGTGTTTAACCCTCTGTGTGAGCGTCTGTGCAGCATAGGGGAGAGGGGAGAGGGCATTTTGTGGTAGAGGGCAGCAGCCTCTATAGCCATACACCGTGGGAAACTGAAACTACCGCAGGGGTTGGAGTGTGTGTGTGAGTGTTTGTGTTCAGTGTGTGTGTGTGCATGCGTCTGTGTGTTTGAATGTGTGTGTGTGTGTCAGGCCTCTCTCTGTGCCTCTGTTCCCCCACACAGAGGCACTGTAACCCAAACAGATAAATAGCTACCTCAGATGCCTTGTCAACCTCCCACCTAGAGTACATCATTAACCCGCGTGCATGACATTCCAACTCACAGGAATGACAAGGAGACTGTTATTGTGCTCTCAGCGCTACATATTTCCATGCACACACACACACACACACACACACACACACACACACACACACACACACACACACACACACACTCAGACACTGTCCTTTTCAGGCCTCTTTCGTCACAAGGCCAATGTTCATTTCCAGCGATGAAGCCAAACAATCAGTCTCCATTCAGCAATTACAGGACAGGACCTGAAAGAGAACAGGCAGGGGAGCTCCCCCGACCCCCAGGGGTTAGACTTGGGGTGCTGCTGCTCTCACGTGGGAACTGCGCTCTCCCTTACACTGACCTCTTTGTCCCCCCTTCCTCTCCCTCTCCCTTTCCTCTTCCTCTCTCTCCCTTCCTCTCCTCCTCTTCCTCTCTCTCAGGTTCATGGGAAGTGTGTGTGTAGTCACAACACTGCAGGTGTTCACTGTGAGCGCTGCGCTCCGCTCTACAACGACCGACCCTGGCAACCTGCGGACGGACTCACAGGGGCTCCACACGAGTGCAGGAGTGAGTGACACTACTGCTATTCACTATACACTAGGGCCAGGAGTTCTATCTGAGAATGAGATCTGGTCAGGAACAACGCACGGCCCCACTTACAGCCATCATTGATCATGATGACCAATCAGTGCCTGTTTAGAGAAGATTGACAGATATCTGTGATTCTGATGTCCCGTCCTGTCTCCCTATAGAGTGTAAGTGTAACGGGCATGCCCAGAGCTGCAGTTTTGATTGGTCGGTGTGGCGGGTGTCCGGCCAGCGCAGCGGAGGTGTGTGTGAGTGTCTACACAGCACAGAGGGACGCAACTGTCAGAGCTGTAAGACTGGCTTCTACAGAGACCCCCAGAGGGCGCACACGGCCCAGGACTCCTGTAAACGTAAGACAAACTCTCGCACACGCACTCCAGATGGCTAAAGCAAAAGCTCAATGTACTTCAATGATTTCAAGTAGTATTTGAACCCATGTCTGACTCACATTCACTGGCTTGCTCTATCACTCACTCACTGACTCAATCACACAAACACTCACACACATAAACACACACCGTAGGAATCCAGAAAACATGAGACACATACACACCGTATACACACACCCTTACTGGCAGAGCCAACTCATTTCTGTCCGGAATGCTGATTGCTGAGATCGCAAGCCGAGACGTGCTGGATAACGTCGCTCCTGATGGGCACCTGGTTCTTTGTGTGTGTGTGTCAGTGTGTTTGTGTTTTGTCTTTCACACGGCCTACACTCTCTCTGAGGATTACACATCGATGAATCATCAGACTGGGGCATACCTGGGACCTGCCTACCCCAACCCCTGTCCCCGTTGTTATGGCTGTTTGTGTTCTCTGTGAGTCACTGGAGTGGTTCGTCATCACTAATTAACACGGTGGTGGCTCATGTAAGGAAAAGGAATGGGAAAGGGGGATACCTAGTCAGTTGTACAACTGAATGCATTCAACTGAAATGTGTCTTCCGCATTTGTGTGTGTGTGTGTGTGTTGTTTGTGCTCTGTGATGGGACTTAAGTAAACACTAGATACCCATCCATAAAGACGACAGTGGCTACATTCTCTGATTATCTGTCTGATTTGACCCAGTGAGCTCAGCCCCACAGTTATGCAGAAGGCTGGGGAGACGCCGGCTGGTGTGTGTGTGTGCGTCACTGCATGCTTGTGTGCATGTGTTTAGGTTTTTCCTTTAGGGAAGTCTGTAGCATGTTGGTATTTTCACATTGTCAACAAGTGAGAGTGGAACACATATTTGGGGAATGTTTGTAGACAGGACACATTTAAGAGGGGAACCCCAGTGTCAGAGCGAGGTTGAAATCTGACAACTGAGGAATTTCCCTCCGTCTCTAGGAACATATTTCCAATTCCAGGCATGGCGGAGCTCTTTAAAGAAAACACACAATCGAGCCGCAAACTCACACACACACAGTAACAATGAGTGTGTGTGAGAGATTCATTTTAGTTTGTTTTCTAAGTGGGTGTGTTCTGTGGTTGTTCGGGCAGCTGCTCTCTGTCACGTATCACTACAGACCCATAATGTTCTCATTGTGAGAGCTCACTGCGTCAACACACACACACACACCTCTCCACACATTCTCATCTCTAAACTCCAATTATTATACAACTACTGTATTAACAATGTCCTATTATACAACATGATCCTATTATACAACATGAGAGAGAGAGGGAAAGTGTGTGTGCACCTGCGTGTGTGTGTGTGCTGATGACTTTGCTGCTTCTAGGTTTGCTATCACTTGAGGTGACTGAACACTACAGTCTCAACAGGGCCTCAATAGGTTTGATTTGAAGTTCAAGTGTATTATCGTAAATGGGGAGAACCCTGAAGAGAGAGACTGTCTCTCCTAGCTGCCTTACATATGCCTTGGGGATTTAGATGTCAGTGTAATGATTCCCCTGTCTTTATGAGTGTGTGATTGTGTGATTGTGTGTGTGTGTGCGTGCGTGTGTGTGTGTGTGTGTGCGTGCGTGGTCTGCATGGGTCTTTACAAGGTCTGTTGATAATGAAAGATGCAAAATGAATGAAACTACAGATGCATCTTATCTTATATTTGTTGCCCACGGCGATAAGTGATAAAGGTACAGCCTTGTCTGGGTCTCAGACAGTAGAGCCTTGTGACATCATCTCCCTGCACCCAGACAGGGGAGCGGGGGAGAGACACAGGGGGTCTGGCTCTGGTTATATAGTAATTTACTGCCAGTGGGGTATGATGGGAGGGGGGGAGGGGGCCTTCAAGCATCATTAAACAACAGAAATAAAGCTCTACACCCCCCCCCCCCATCTCTTCCTCCCTCCTCTTGTCTCTCTAGTCCCCCCGCCCTTGTATCTCTCGCTCAGATGAGTACAAATTTATGGTGATACTGATACTTTGGCTGTTACTCTCACCCCTGCAAAGTTATCTTGTAATTCAGACTAGTAGGACAGCAAGAATGTGTTTGTGAATTTGTGTACATTTTATGTGGTGTGTATGTGTGTGTGTTCTGAGCCTTTGCAAGTTGTGTGTTTCATAGGGCGGTTATGGTGTGTATGTGTGTGTGAGGTGGTTGTTGAGTGGGCAGAACATAGCACTGACTGTGCTATCTTATATTGCTGCGGTCTGTTTAAAGAACAGACTATCAGCTGAGAGAAGGGACAGAGACAGGAGAGAGAACTGTGGAAGGTATTTGAGAAAGATGTGTGCGCATGCCTGTGCATTCCTGCGCGTGTGCCTGGGTGCATGCGCTTGTCGTACGCGCGTGCATGTATCCTTGTGCGTGTGTGTGATGGCAATCTGATAAGACGATGACAAAGAGACCGTTGTGCTTCGTGGTTTTCCTGGACTGTTCCAGTCAGTCCAGAGTCCTTTGGGAAGTGGTCTCTCTCCCTCTCCCAGTCTTATCACTTCCTCCTCCAGGCTGGGCTATAATGAGGTGGCACGCTCTGGAGTGTGTCTATCTGTGTGACAGTTACACAAAGGGAACTCTACATGACTAATACGTGCCTAATAAAGCCATAGGTAGAAAAAAATATATATAAACTGGAAATGTTGCCAACATTAGGGTTCTCAATCTGAATGTGTGCAGTGGTTTACTTTGTGTGGATTTGATTGGCTGTGGTTGAGTGTGGGTGGATTTGATTAGCTGTGGTAAGGTACAAATAGATCCAAATGAATGTCTGTGGTTTATTTGTCAGTAGATAACATTGGGTTGAGTGCCGATGTATTTGATTAGCTGTGGTGGAGTTATTGATGTATATGTGACTGATGTGCCATGTCTCTCCCCCTCTCTCTCCTCCCTCTCTTCCCCCCAGCATGTGGCTGCCACCCCCTTGGTTCAATACCCTTCCACCTGGGTGGGGGGTCTCTCTGTGACCCTACCAACGGAGACTGTGTCTGCAAGCCCGGTGTGGGGGGCTCCTACTGCGACAGGTGCATGGTGGGATACTGGGGTTTCCATGACTACGGCTGCCGTCCGTGCGACTGTGCGGGAGACTGTGATCCCTTCACGGGATACTGCATGTCCGGGTGAGTCATATACAGTGCCTTGCGAAAGTATTCGGCCCCCTTGAACTTTGCGTCCTTTTGCCACATTTCAGGCTTCAAACATAAAGATATAAAACTGTATTTTTTGTGAAGAATCAACAACAAGTGGGACACAATCATGAAGTGGAACGACATTTATTGGATATTTCAAACGTTTTTAACAAATCAAAAACTGAAAAATTGGGCGTGCAAAATTATTCAGCCCCTTTACTTTCAGTGCAGCAAACTCTCTCCATAAGTTCAGTGAGGATCTCTGAATGATCCAATGTTGACCTAAATGACTAATGATGATAAATACAATCCACCTGTGTGTAATCAAGTCTCCGTATAAATGCACCTGCACTGTGATAGTCTCAGAGGTCCGTTAAAAGCGCAGAGAGCATCATGAAGAACAAGGAACACACCAGGCAGGTCCGAGATACTGTTGTGAAGAAGTTTAAAGCCGGATTTGGATACAAAAAGATTTCCCAAGCTTTAAACATCCCAAGGAGCACTGTGCAAGCGATAATATTGAAATGGAAGGAGTATCAGACCACTGCATATCTACCAAGACCTGGCCGTCCCTCTAAACTTTCAGCTCATACAAGGAGAAGACTGATCAGAGATGCAGCCAAGAGGCCCATGATCACTCTGGATGAACTGCAGAGATCTACAGCTGAGGTGGGAGACTCTGTCCATAGGACAACAATCAGTCGTATATTGCACAAATCTGGCCTTTATGGAAGAGTGGCAAGAAGAAAGCCATTTCTTAAAGATATCCATAAAAAGTGTTGTTTAAAGTTTGCCACAAGCCACCTGGAAGAAGGTGCTCTGGTCAGATGAAACCAAAATTTAACTTTTTGGCAACAATGCAAAACGTTATGTTTGGCGTAAAAGCAACACAGCTCATCACCCTGAACACACCATCCCCACTGTCAAACATGGTGGTGGCAGCATCATGGTTTGGGCCTGCTTTTCTTCAGCAGGGACAGGGAAGATGGTTAAAATTGATGGGAAGATGGATGGAGCCAAATACAGGACCATTCTGGAAGAAAACCTGATGGAGTCTGCAAAAGACCTGAGACTGGGACGGAGATTTGTCTTCCAACAAGACAATGATCCAAAACATAAAGCAAAATCTACAATGGAACGGTTCAAAAATAAACATATCCAGGTGTTAGAATGGCCAAGTCAAAGTCCAGACCTGAATCCAATCGAGAATCTGTGGAAAGAACTGAAAACTGCTGTTCACAAATGCTCTCCATCCAACCTCACTGAGCTCGAGCCGTTTCGCAAGGAGGAATGGGAAAAGATTTCAGTCTCTCGATGTGCAAAACTGATAGAGACATACCCCAAGCGACTTACAGCTGTAATCGCAGCAAAAGGTGGCGCTACAAAGTATTAACTTAAGGGGGCTGAATAATTTTGCACGCCCAATTTTTCAGTTTTTGATTTGTTAAAAAAGTTTGAAATATCCAATAAATGTCGTTCCACTTCATGATTGTGTCCCACTTGTTGTTGATTCTTCACAAAAAAAATACAGTTTTATATCTTTATGTTTGAAGCCTGAAATGTGGCAAAAGGTCGCAAAGTTCAAGGGGGCCGAATACTTTCGCAAGGCACTGTATATATATATATACACACACACACATACACACCGTTGGATATGATATATATAATATTACGTTTATATTAACAGCAAGTCTATAATGTGTATGTGTGTGCAGGTCAGATCGGGACCTGTATAATCTGGAGGGAAACTCCAGTGAGCTGGTGAGGATCTTTAGGGGAGACGAGCTCTTTTCTGCCCTACACTACTCAGGTTAGACATGGGGTCACCACTGTGTGTGTGTGTGTGTGTGTGTGGTCTGCTCCACAGCCCAGTGCCCAAGCGTTAATGGTTAAGTAGTGAAAGTTATGGTACATCCTTACAAGGGCAGAGAACAACGATCTGTGTGTCTGTGGACAGTTTCCAAAATGTCCTTCTCCTCGATCTCTCAGGGCCTACAGCTGAGGAAGACAAATTCCTCCTTGATCACACACACATACACGCACACTGTCCTCACATTCCTAAGTCACCACTTATCTAAGTCCACACACACACACACACACCCCACAGAGCAGGTATCAGTCACATATCCGGACGGGATATTGGTGTGTAATATGTCAATATGATTGTGTTCCCTGCAGAGAAATGTGAGTGTAAGGAGCAGGTCCTGGCCAACAGCAAACTCTTCTGCACCATGAAGTTTGCCTATGGTGAGTACTGAGACACACATGAACAACAGCGAGAGAGATGGTGGTAATAACACCATCTTTGTTTTTTTTGTTTCCTTGGTTTCCACTGTGTTGTTTGTTTATTGATTTCCACTGTTGTTTGTTTATTGATAACTCTATGTAAACAGTATTTTATTGTACAATAAAGGCTTCCCTCTCTCTACCTATCTCTGTCTCTGTCTCATATCTCTTTCCCTCCCTCCCTCTTTCTCTCTCCCTCCCTCTCCTCCTCTCCCCACTACTCCCTCCCTCTCTCCTTTCCTATCGTTCTCTCTCTCTCCTTATCTCCTCCTTCCTTCCCTCGCTCTCTTTCTCCTCCCTCCCTCGCTCTCCCTCCATCTTTGTCTCTCTCCTCCCTCCCTCTCCCTCTCTATCACTCCATCTTTACCTCTCTCCTCCCTCCCTCTCTATCTCAGTGTTAAAGGTTAAGGTCTTGTCAGCCCATGATAAGGGCTCCCATGCTGAGTTGGAGGTGAAGGTTCAGAAGGTGTTGAGTCAGAATACTAAGGTGAAGATCCAGAAAGGACGAGTAACACTCTACCCAGAGTCCTGGACCGCACGGGGCTGCACCTGCCCCATCCTCAACCCAGGCCAGTCTCGCACACACACCTATTCACAGGCACACGTGTGCACACACACACACACACACACGCAGGGCTGCTGAGCTAATGATGTCTCTGTTTATGCTTTGACTACTTAGGTGGGGAGTACTTGGTGGCGGGCCATGCAGACAGGAAGCAGAACCGTCTTATTGTCAACATGAAGAGCTTCGTCAAGCCCTGGAGAGCCAGCCTTGGACGCAAGGTCCTCACACTAATGAAGAAAGACTGCACCTGGTAAACAGACAGAGGACACTGGGAGATGGACAGACTGACTGATAGATGGAGAGAGAGACAGAGAGAGGAGAAAGAAGACACTGCCATTAATTTGTTTTTGCCTTCCCTGGAGGGGGAGTTCTCTTATGGAGGTGGGGACTAAACAGACTATAAATGCCCGCTCCTATCTGCCCTGGGCCAATAAGAGTGTGTGGCTGGCATAGAGAACATATACAGACTCTATGAGCCTCTGTTTGAGTGACAGTTCGGCCCTCTCTTCCATGCATACATAGACACCCAGCCACTCCCTCTCTGTAGCACTTTAGCCCAGGGCAGAAGGGCCAATAGGATCATGGGTTGACCTCAAGACTGGACAACCGAAGGACACATTTGACCCCTTGTGACCCCTGTAGGAAGGCTTGTGGTGGATGGTGACCTGTGCCTCTTTCCCCAATGTGTTCTGTTACAACAAACTGTCTGTCAAGCTGTGTAACAGACACAGATGTGTACACACAGAAGGATGTTGAATAAGCCATACATGCCACTACAGGTGGTCCAGGTGTGTTTGCGAATGTGTATGTATGTTGTGAACTCTGTGTGTGTCTGTGTGGCTGCATGTCTGATGAGCACAAATCCATCCAGCTTCAGTCCAACTGATCTGTTTTTGACTCTGGAATTTGGGCAGGATAACCTCTAGAGATAAAAACAGTCCTATCACAACATACACCACTGAATATATATGACAATACACATATTACCTCCCAATATGTAATACTGCTGTGACCTACAGAGCCCTGAATTCATCTCTATTCCTTCCTGTGTCTGCTCCTGTACAGTATTACTTGTATATATCTATAGAAATATGATGATGTCCTCTCTCTTTCTTTGATGATGTGTTAATGTAATAATGTCATTCCTGTCAAGTGTTGAGGCACTACATTTTCTTTAGATTTCCTCACTGTGGAAAAACCCGTCCTCCGGGTTAGTGAGGACACAAGACCGATAAGTGGAAGCACACACACACACAAACAAACACGGCTGTTTATAGACTTTAAAACAACAGAGTTACATTTCTCCATCAGGAGCCTTGGAATATCTCAGATTCATTTGATGAAAATATCCTCATCATCCTTCATTTCCCCTCCTGCTCCTCCTCCTGTCTTTCTCTCCCTCACCAGATTAGGTACTAATACACCCCTCCCCCTCTCCCAAAACACTGACACGTTCACACAGACTCAGGGAATGTTGACCATAACAGAGAGATGGGAGAGCAGACAGAATGTTTGGCTTTAGGGAGAGGGTGTTTTCTGCGGCATACCGGACCATTCCTGGCGTTCTCGACAGAGCGACGTGGATGAGCTCACGGTGCCGAGATATTCCACACATGCCAGGTGTGGGTAGTCCAGCTCTTCTCCTGGCCAGGTCAGAGTTCACAACCTGCTATGGTGACCCTGCACACTTGGGACGATCACAGTAGTGGGAGGCAGAGGTCTGGGTCAAGAGTCAAGGCCATGGGGAACTGAACTGTCCTTGGAACAGAGACACAACAGTGAGCCCCCCCGGACTGGGAACACACTGGTAGGACGGAACACACTGGTTGAATCAACATTTCCACGTCAATTCAACCAGTGTTGCACCAACGTTGAATTGACGTCTGTGGGACCGGACTACTGCAGCTGGATCACAAAACACATTCATATCAGCTACTGTGCCCCACCTCGCTCTCTTTCCTCTGGTGGTGGGACTGAGGGGTGTATGATGTGGAAAGGTTGACTAGTATGTGTGTGTGTTTGGTCTCTCTGTGTGTACATTAGGGTTAAGTGTCTTGCTTAAGGGCACATCGACATGTTTTTCTCCCCACCTAGTAAGCTCGGGGATTCGAACCAGCAAGCTTTAGATTACAGGCCTAACACTCTTAAATGCCAGGCTACCTGGCGCCTTGTGTGGGTCAACTTCCACCCAGACTGCTGTGTTGTATAAGGGTATAGATACAGGAAGAGGGAGAGATAGGTGGGGGAAATAGAGGGAGGGCAAAGAGGAGATTGTGGGGGCAAGAGAAGGGAGAAGAGAGGAGAACAGGGGAGACACAAACCAACCTGATCCCAGACCTGTTTCATGTGTAAGGAGGAGCACGATGGAGGGAGTGGAAGGAGAGAGCGAGTGGGGAAAGGGAGAATGATATACACTGCTCAAAAAAATAAAGGGAACACTTAAACAACACAATGTAACTCCAAGTCAATCACACTTCTGTGAAATCAAACTGTTCACTTAGGAAGCAACACTGATTGACAATAGATTTCACATGCTGTTGTGCAAATGGAATAGACAACAGGTGGAAATTATAGGCAATTAGCAAGACACCCCCAATAAAGGAGTGGTTCTGCAGGTGGTGACCACAGACCATTTCTCAGTTCCTATGCTTCCTGGCTGATGTTTTGGTCACTTTTGAATGTTGCCGGTGCTTTCACTCTAGTGGTAGCATGAGACGGAGTCTACAACCCACACAAGTGGCTCAGGTAGTGCAGCTCATCCAGGATGGCACATCAATGTGAGCTGTGGCAAGAAGGTTTGCTGTGTCTGTCAGCGTAGTGTCCAGAGTATGGAGGCGCTACCAGGAGACAGGCCAGTACATCAGGAGACGTGGAGGAGGCCGTAGGAGGGCAACAACAAAACAGCAGGACCGCTACCTCCGCCTTTGTGCAAGGAGGAGCAGGAGGAGCACTGCCAGAGCCCTGCAAAATGACCTCCAGCAGGCCATAAATGTGCATGTGTCTGCTCAAATGGTCAGAAACAGACTCCGTGAGGGTGGTATGAGGGCCCGACGTCCACAGGTGGGGGTTGTGCTTACAGCCCAACACCGTGCAGGATGTTTGGCATTTGCCAGAGAACACCAAGATTGGCAAATTCGCCACTGGCGCCCTGTGCTCTTCACAGATGAAAGCAGGTTCACACTGAGCACATGTGACAGATGTGACAGAGTCTGGAGACGCGGTGGAGAACGTTCTGCTGCCTGCAACATCCTCCAGCATGACCGGTTTGGCGGTGGGTCAGTCATGGTGTGGGGTGGCATTTCTTTGGGGGGCCGCACAGCCCTCCATGTGCTCGCCAGAGGTAGCCTGACTGCCATTAGGTACCGAGATGAGATGCTCAGACCCCTTGTGAGACTATATGCTGGTGCGGATGGCCCTGGGTTCCTCCTAATGCAAGAACTCATGTGACTGGAGTGTGTCAGCAGTTCCTGCAAGAGGAAGGCATTGATGCTATGGACTGGCCCGCCCGTTCCCCAGACCTGAATCCAATTGAGCACATCTGGGACATCATGTCTCGCTCCATCCACCAACGCCACGTTGCACCACAGACTGTCCAGGAGTTGGCGGATGCTTTAGTCCAGGTCTGGGAGGAGATCCCTCATGAGACCATCCGCCACCTCATCAGGAGCATGCCCAGGCATTGTAGGGAGGTCATACAGGCACGTGGAGGTCACACACACTACTGAGCCTCATTTTGACTTGTTTTAAGGACATTACATCAAAGTTGGATCAGCCTGTAGTGTGGTTTTCCACTTTAATTTTGAGTGTGACTCCAAATCCAGACCTCCATGGGTTGATAAATTTGATTTCCATTGATAATTTGTGTGATTTTGTTGTCAGCACATTCAACTATGTAAAGAAAAAAGTATTTAATAAGAATATTTCATTCATTCAGATCTAGGATGTGTTATTTTAGTGTTCCCTTTATTTTTTTGAGCAGTGTATATAGAGAGATGCACTACTGAGAGTGAATGAGCATCACGTGGTCTTATCATATCCGCTCCTGATTCAGTTAGAGAGGAAATTAAGAGAAGGGAAACCTGACGGGAACTATAAACTCAGACACTCAATCACGGATTCTAAAAATACCAAAGCTATTCTGTACTATGTATCTTTTATTTTTATTTCACCTTTATTTAACCAGGTGGGCGAGTTGAGAACAAGTTCTCATTTACAACTGCGACCTGGCCAAGATAAAGCAAAGCAGTACAACAAAAAAACAACACAGAGTTACACATGGAATAAACAAAAGTACAATAGAAAAATCTATATACAGTGTGTGCAAATGGAGTAAGGAGGTAAGTCAATAAATAGGCCAATAGTAGCGAAGTAGTTACAATTTAGCAAATTAACACTGGAGTGATAGATGTGCAGATGATGATGTGCAAGTAGAAAATACTGGTGTGCAAAAAAGTCAATAAAAATAATATGGGGATGAGGTAGGTAGTTGGGTGGGCTATTTACAGAAGGGCTATGTACAGCTGCAGCGATCGGTAAGCTGCTCAGATAGCTGATGCTTAAAGTTAGTGAGGGAGATATAAGTCTCCAACTTTTTGGAATTTGTTCCAGTCATTGGCAGCGGATAACTGGAAGGAAAGGCGGCCAAAGGAGGTGTTGGCTTTGGGGATGACCAGTGAGATATACCTGCTGTAGCGCGTGCTATGGGTGGGTGTTGTTATGGTGACCAGTGAGCTGAGATAAGGCGGATCTTTACCTAGCAAAGACTTATAGATGACCTGGAGCCAGTGGGTCTGGCGACGAATATGTAGCGAGGGCCAGCCGACGAGAGCATACAGGTCGCAGTGGTGGGTGGTATTTGGGACTTTGGTGACAAAAAGGATGGCACTGTGATAGACTGCATCCAGTTTTCTGAGTAGAGTGTTGGAGGCTATTTTGTAAATGACATTGCCGAAGTCGAGGATCAGTAGGATAGTCAGTTTTACGAGGGTATGTTTGGCAGCGTGAGTGAAGGAGGCTTTGTTGCGAAATAGGAAGCTGATTCTAGATTAAATTTTGTATTGGAGATGCGTAATGTGAATCTGGAAGGAGTCTAGCCAGACACCTAGGTATTTGTGGTTGTCCACATATTCTAAGTCAGAACCGTCCAGAGTAGTAATGCTAGTCGGGCGGGCGGGTGCGGGCAGCGATCGGGGGTAGAGCATGCATTTAGTTTTACTAGCGTTTAAGAGCAATTGGAGGCCACGGAAGGAGTGTTGTATGGGATTGAAGCTCGTTTGGAGGTTTGTTAACACAGCGTCCAAAGAAGGGCCAGATGTATACAGAATGGTGTCGTCTGCATAGAGGTGGATCAAGGAATCACCCGCAGCAAGAGCGACATCATTGATATATACAGAGAAAAGAGTCGGCCCGAGAATTGAACCCCCATAGAAACTGCCAGAAGTCCGGATAACAGGCCCTCCGATTTGACACACTGAACTCTATCTGAGAAGTAGTTGGTGAACCAGGCGAGGCAGTCATTTGAGAAACCAAGGCTGTTGAGTCTGCCGATAAGAATACGGTGATTAACAGAGTCGAAAGCCCTGGCCAGGTCGATGAAGATGGCTGCACAGTGCTGTCTTTTATTGATGGCGGTTATGATATTGTTTAGTACCTTGAGCGTGACTGAGGTGCACCTGTGACCAGCTTGGAAACCAGATTGCACAGCGGAGAAGGTACGGTGGGATGCGAAATGGTCCGTGATCTGTTTGTTAACTTGGCTTTCGAAGACTTTAGAAAGGCATGGCAGGATGGATATAGGTCTGTAACAGTTTGGGTATAGAGTGTCACCCCTTTTGAAGAGGGGGATGACCGCGGCAGCTTTCCAATCTTTAGGAATCTCGGACGATACGAAAGAAAGGTTGAAAAGACTAGTAATAGGGGTTGCAACAATGGTGGCGGATAATTTTAGAAAGAGAGGGTCCAGATTGTCTAGCTCAGCTGATTTATACGGATCCAGGTTTTGCAGCTCTTTCAGAACATCTGCTATCTGGATTTGGGTGAAGGAGAAGCTGGGGACGCTTGGGCAAGTAGCTGCGGGGGGTGTGGAGCTGTTGGCCGGGGTTGGGGTAGCCAGGCGGAAAGCACGGCCAGCCATAGAGAAATGCTTATTGAAATTCTCGATTATCATGGATTTATTGGTGGTGACAGTGTTTCCTAGCCTCAGTGCAGTGGGCAACTGGGAGGAGGTGCTCTTATTCTCCATGGACTTTACAGTGTCCCAGAACTTTTTGGAGTTAGAGCTACAGGATGCAAACTTCCGTTTGAAAAAGCTAGCCTTTGCTTTCCTAACAGACTGTGTGTATTGGCTCCTGACTTCCCTGAAAAGTTGCATATCGCGGGGACTATTCGATGCTAGTGCAGTACGCCACAGGATGTTTTTGTGCTGGTTGAGGGCAGTCAGGTCTGGAGTGAACCAAGGGCTATATCTGTTCTTATCTATCAAACCATTCACACACACACACACACACACGCAGGAACACTTCTTTATCAAAAGTGGCCTACATCAAAAGAAGCCAGAACTGGGCCTTGTTGACATAGCAGGGTGATTGAGACACAACTTGTGATTATGATACTTCAAGAAAACGAACCCCTGATGTCATCCAGCTATTACACCCACATATACACTGAGTGAGTGACATGCGAGAGAAAGGTGCGGACTGACAGGAAGATAGATGGGCAGGCAGGCAGACAGGCAAGCAGACAGCCATAAACTATTAAGACATGTACCAATCACACATAAATGCTACAAACATAAACCATAATTATGGGGAATGTTTTTATTTACTGGTTGTAAACCATTTCCCCTCACCCATCAGCGCCTGTGTTTTCACTTGCCACAAACCGCCACTATATAGAACTTTCAGAGCTGTGGTATCCACTTTTTTTCAATACAAACAGGAGGTGTGTGTGTGTGTTTATGTTTGGTTTGTGGAGTATGTAGAGTGTGGGTGAGAGGAGGCAAGATTTAGAGGAGAGAGAAAGAGGGAACGAGAGGGGGAAGGGAGGGAACGTGTGTGGACATGAAGACTCAGTTAGGGCCGCGGGACAGAGAGGGAGAAAAACATTAGTGGTTCAACAGGAATCGGATGACAGATCTACACACACATACATGCACCTCTTTCACTCACACACACATGTATGATCAATGTCCCTCTCACGAATCCCTCTCTGATATGGAGAAGAGCTTTCAGCAGTACCAGGTGTGTGAGTGAGTGAAAGGTGAGTGTCTGTGTGTGTTTATACTTGTGGGGACCAGAAGAATAGTAAACAAACAAATATTAGACCAACTGTGGACATGTTGTTAGTCCCCACAAGATCTTATGCTATTTCTAGGGGGTTTTGGGTTACGGTTAGAATTAGTGTTCGTTTTAGGAGATAGGGTTATTTTTAGGGTTAAGGTTAGGTTTAGGGGTTAGGGGTTAGGGAAAATAAGATTTTGAATGGGACTGAATTTTGTGTCCCCACAAGGTTAGCTATACAAGACTGTGTGTGTGTGAGAACCCGGTTTCATGTGCATATTCTTTCATTTTTCTGTTTAGTGATCAACAATCCTCCTTCTCAGTACCCCTTTTTATGCAGAGTGACGGTTGGCAATGTCTCTAGACTGTATCCCTTCATTCTCACATTCACTGTGTCAGGACATTTTCCACATGAGGCCAGAGCTGCTGACAGAGTTTGGGAACATTGGGTATATTTGAGTGAGTCAGTCCTAGGCTCAGGTTTATTTAGCATGTCTAAGACTTACAGTATGTCTCAGGAGTTCTGGGGTTTAATGTTAGACACCTAGTCTGATACCATCTCTATAGTGTGTGCCTTCAGCCCCCAATGCCCTCATTAACCAGCATGGAGCCCTACACCTGCATCTCTCCAACACACATACACACACATAATACTCTCGCATGCAATGTTTACAACATATTCTCACGCATAACTTGAACATTGATTGATACATCACTGCCATCTTGTGGCATTGAAACGTTTTGAATGCAATTGTTTTTCCAGAAGCAGTAATAGAAAAAATACTTGTTAGTGTTACTAGTGTAGCAAAGGTAAATAGCCTATTTGCAGTGCAGTGCCAAACAGTGGTCTATATGTCATACTCAACAGCAGAATGTGCTTAATGGAATGTGAAGGGCCACTTCACTTTTATGTCAAATATGTTCTTTGACTGTGTTGTGTAGGCCTGGCTTCATGAATTTGACATGACAATATCCTGAGATTATGTCACAAAATTGTGCCATCTGTGCTGAGGAGGTTAGAGGTTGCCCCTAACCACTGATACAAAGTCAGATGTTTTCTAATCACCTCAATGATAACATTTAGAATTAGTGTAGAATAATCTGATCCTAGATCTGATGTTAGGAGAGCCTCTACCTCGAGCCATGCAACAACGACACTTGACGCTACCCTACCGCGGACGCGCTCGAGCCAACACCACGCGACAAGAGTAGATACAAGATGGCGACCATTTTAGTATCAGAGGAATAAGTGCCTTGAAGGATAGGTATGGTACTTTTTCAATTTTCGCCTTTTTATTAATTTTTTTAACCAATTCGTGTCAGTTGTTATGGTGTACACATTCATCTGAAAACTAACTATTATGTTTGATAAACAATTCAAACCCTGACGCATGATCCCTAACGTATTTAGACTTGGCTCGACAAGATTAGCTTTGTTGCTGCTAGCCATGTAGCTAGCCATGTTACTCAACAAACTAGTTACTTTATACTTTATTATTTTACTAGCGATTATGTTTAGCTATATTACGTTAGATACTCGATGTGTGTTTATTTAGAAGATGCATACTGCCAGACAGAGAAAGAAAGCACAAGGGCACCTTAGGCGCGCGCACGAGCCTTTGATATCCTCCTCGATAAGTTTACGAGTAGGTTCTTGTCAGCAGTAACGTTAGCCGTGTTATAACTATAGATAGTTAGTGACATCAGGATAGAAGAAGGAGCGGTTAGTTACCAGTATTTTGGTGATATTGTTAGCTAGAGCTAGTTTTCAAAGTTGTCTTGCGGGGACAATTTACCAATCTCAGGTGAGTTAACGTTAGTGAAGTGGTAAACACGTCTGGGAAAGCTTGCTAGCTAAATTATCTGGTTTGAAAACACAAATCTCGCGCTTTTTGTTATCAGTGTTGACTGGGTAAAATGAAGCAGAAGCAAAGGGATGTCATTGCTAGTAACTGCCCACCAGATCTTTCGTGTATTAAAAAAAAACTAAACAATGTATCACGATTGTTGGTGGTTATAAAACAACAATTGCATTAAATCACGAATGTCTATGGTCATAAAACCACAATTGCATTGATTACATGTTATATAAAAACAGTGGTCAAAGGGGTACAATGTTGACAGACTCAGTCAGGGCATTCCAGCCAGAAACTCCTTCAGTGGTAACAGCTACCTATTTAAATCACACGAAGGCAATCTGGAATGGTAAATAAACACAGTTAGAACTTGGACCTGTGTAGTCAGGGTCGGCGCTGTACTGTTTCTCCTCCTAAATAGATTATAGATTGGTTCATGGAGAAGGGTAATAGTAGCTGGGACTGGCAGCCTCTGATCATCAAGTTTAGTTTCCCTTCTGATCATCCTATCCATCTCTTTCTTCATTCCCTTTCTTTATCCATCTCTTCTCTTGCCCCTTTCTCTCTGTAAGGCTGCCTGTACACATACAAAGGGTGCTCTACCCTCCCAGCTCAGCCCCTCTTTGTTTGCCAGGCTTAAGTCTCCCTTTGGCCCCATTGGGGGGTGATGATGATGGCGCTGAGACTCTAAAACAGGAACCCCCAACCCCATCAATTTTCAAACTGTGCTATGGAAGTGCCTACCCCCCCATGTTCGAGTTCGAGAGCTAACTGGTTAAATGTGTGACCACAAATTATTATAAAGACCAGAATGGGTTGTGGGTTAAAAAGCAAGACAAAAGGTTTTGGTACAATTGTTTTCACTAACAGGCATCTTGTAAAGCAAAGGATCTCTTCATACGATTTGGGTAAGGCCTTTACTGAGAAGAGATTAGAGATGTTTAAAGAGTTTTGTACAACTGCCTTTCTCAATCAGTCTCTCTCTTCTCTTTCTTCCTCCCCAGAAAAAGCCATGCCGTGGGACCACCCCGTTTCTGAGCTCGCCATGGTGATCTGAAGCCCCAGTGTGGACGTGTCACATCCACACTCACCTACCCACAGACACACACACGGACTGAGCCACCCAGCAAGTGTGTGCGATGGACAGGTGTAAGCACGTGGGGCGGCTCAGGCTGGCCCCAGACCACTCCATCCTCAACCCCCAGAAGTGGCACTGCGTGGACTGCAACACCACAGAGTCAGTGTGGGCCTGCCTGGGCTGCGCCCACGTTGCATGCGGCCGCTACATTGAGGAGCACGCCCTGCAGCACTTCCTGCAGCATCGCCACCCGCTGGCCATGGAGGTCAACGAGCTCTATGTCTTCTGCTACTTGTGTGATGACTATGTGCTCAACGACAATGCAACTGGAGACCTCAAGCTGCTGCGCTCCACTCTCAGTGCCATCCAGAGCCAGCGCTACGAGGTCACCACGCGCTCAGGACGCACCTTGAGATCGGCTAGCACCCCGCCCGACGCCCCCCAGCCCTGCGGCTCCAGTGAACTGCAGCTGAGGGACGAGGACCGCATGTTCACGGCGCTCTGGCACCGCCGCCGGGCACTGATGGGTCGAGTGTTCCACACCTGGTTCAGCCTGACGGAAGGGGGGAAGAGGAGGGAAGAGGAGGAGAGGCAGAGAGAGGAGGAGGAGGAGAGGCGGAAGGAGTTGAGGGAGAGGAGGAAGACATTGAAGAGGCAGCTAAAGGAAGCGTTGGAGAGCGCCCCACCAAGGAAGAGCCACCGCCTGAGGAGAGCCAGTCAGAGAGCTGCTGCCGCCGCCGCTGTCGCCCCCCGCCCCACACGGACACGCACACCCAGCACCACTTACACACCCCAGTCTCCCCTCAAACCCCGACCAAGAACCCAGAGCCCCGCCACTCCCACCCCCAAGAGAATGGGCCGCCCCCCTAAAACCCCCGCGCCCAAACCCACTCGCTACTCAACCCCTTCTTCCTCCACCAAAGGCAAACCCAGAGCCTCCTCTGTCCAAGCCCTGACTGCCCCCTCCCCAGCCCCCCGCCGCGCCCCCTCCAAACAGGGCGACTCGCCCCTCAAAAGGCGGCCCACTGTCACTCCGGGTGTCACGGGCCTGCGTAACCTAGGCAACACATGCTACATGAACTCCATCCTGCAGGTGCTGAGCCACCTTCACATCTTCAGGGAGTGTTTCCTCCGGCTGGAGCTGCTGGCCTCGGCCGTCCACGGCCAGCTGTTGGTTCCCAGCCCCGGGGGCCCAGTGTCATCCTCCCCGCTGGCCCAGAGGAGAGGCCCCCAGGTGGGCGTTGGGCTAAGTGGGGGGCCTCCAGAGCCCGGAGTATGGAGCTGATTCAGCCCAAGGAGCCCAGCTCCAAGCACATCTCCCTGTGTCATGAGCTGCACACACTCTTCCAGGTGATGTGGTCGGGCAAGTGGGCGTTGGTGTCGCCCTTCGCAATGCTGCACTCGGTGTGGCAGCTGATCCCAGCCTTCCGGGGCTACGCCCAGCAGGATGCCCAGGAGTTCCTGTGTGAGCTGCTTGACAAGGTGCAACACGAGCTGGAGAGCACAGGGACTCACATGCCACCCGCTGGTGTGTCAACCGGACAGAGACATCTCATCAAGCAGGTGCTCAGCGTAGTCAACACCATCTTCCATGGTCAGCTCCTCAGCCAGGTAAGAAAAAGAGAGAGGTACACACTCTCCCAAACACAGTTATACACAGACTGATACACAGTACACACTTTTATAATGATATAGACACACTTTTGTGATTCACCAGTCTGGACATGGATTAAAATGGATTGAAAAAGGGATTAAAAGGTTTTTACATTGATTAGTAGTGATCTTACTGGAGGGATTTGGATGGGAGCTTTTACTGCACAATGTGTGTGACTGTTACCACATTTATGTCTTGATAGTAATATAAAATAAATAGATATAAAATACAATATGTCAAAAATGTATCTGTCTAAATGTGCTTGGCTCCAATCAAGAAATGGGGACATTTCAATGGCAGATCAACACATTCTGAAGCTCCGTCATTTTAAAAGTTAATGGAAGGGTAAATCCATTTTGAATTCATTAACTTTTCGACAGAACCCCTTTTGATTTGAACGAAACCTTACATACTTGCCCATTGTAGAACGGCTCAGAAATGAACTTTTTGGACCTGAATGCCAAAACACTCGAAATACGTGTTCAAAGTTGACTCCTTTTGCATACCATACCATGAGACATCCATGTCTTCATCAATGGAAAAGATAAATGGTTGAGATTTATATAATTAAAAAGTTTACAAAAAGGGTTGTCAAACTACTATAATGACTTGATTTTTGTTTTGTTTTTGACTTTTTTTTTTCTTTTTCTTTTTTCTCTAACGTACACTACCATTCAAAAGTTTGCGGTCACTTAGAAATGTCCTTGTTTTCCATGAAATCCATGAAAAATTAATAGGAAATATAGTCAAGACGTTGACAAGGTTATAAATAATGATTTTTAATTTAAATAATAATTGTGTCCTTCAAACTTAAATTTTGTCAAAGAATCCTCCATTTGCAGCAATTACAGTCTTGCAGACCTTTGGCATTCTAGTTGTCAATCTTTTGAGATAATCTGAAGAGATTTCACCCCATGCTTCCTGAAGCACCTCCCACAATTGGATTGGCTTGATGGGCACTTCTTACGTACCATACGGTCAAGCTGCTCCCACAACAACTCAATAGGGTTGTGATCCAGTGACTGTGCTGGCCACTCCATTATAGACAATACCAGCTGATTGCTTCTTCCCTAAATGGTTCTTGCATAGTTTGGAGCTGTGCTTTGGGTCATTGTCCTGTTGTAGCAGGAAATTGGCTCCAATTAAGCGCCGTTCACAGGATAGGGTATGGCATGGCAAAATGGAGTGATAGCCTTCGTTCTTCAAGATCCCTTTTACCCTGTACGAATCTCCCACTTTACCACCACCAAAGCACCCCCAGACCATCACATTGCCTCCACCATGCTTGACAGATGGCGTCAAGCACTCCTCCAGCATTTTTTCATTTTATCTGCTTCTCACGAATGTTATTCTTTGTGATCCGAACACCTCAAACTTAGATTTCTGTCCATAATGTTTTTTTCCATTCTTCCTCTGTCCCATGTCTGTGTTCTTTTGCCCATCTTAATATTTTATTTTTATTGGCCAGTCTAAGATGTGTATTTTTCTTTGCCACTCTGCCTAGAAGGCCAGCGTCCCAGAGTCGCCTCTTCACTGTTGACGTTGAGACTGGTGTTTTGCGGGTACTATTTAATGAAGTTGCCAGTTGAGGACTTGTGGGGCATCTGTTTCTCAAACTAAACACTCTAATGTACTTGTCCTCTTGCCCAGTTGTGCACCAGGGCCTCCCACTCCTCTTTATATTCTGGTTAGAGGAAGTTTGCGCTGTTCTGTGAAGGGAGTAGAACACAGCAATGTATGAGATCTTCAGTTTCTTGGCAATTTCTTGCATGGAATAGCCTGCAGTTCTCAGAACAATAATAGACTGACGAGTTTCAGAAGAAAGGTCTTTGTTTCTGTCCATTTTGAACCTGTAATCGAACCCACAAATGCTGATGCTCCAGATACTCAATTAGTCTTTAAAACAGGCCAGTTTTATTGCTTCTTTAATCAGAAAACAGATTTCAGCTGTGCTAACATAATTGCAAAATGGTTTCCTAATGATCAATTAGCCTTTTAAAATGCTAAACTTGGATTAGCTAACACAACATGCCATTGGAACACAGGAGTGATGGTTTCTGGTAATGGGCCTGTGTAGATATTCAATTAAAAATCATCCGTTTCCAGCTACAATAGTCATTTACAACATTAACAATGTCTACACAGTATTTCTGATCAATTTGATGTTATTTTAATGGACAAAAATGTGCTTTTCTTTCAAGGACATTTCTATGTGATCCCAAACCTTTGAACACGTAAACTCTCACTTCTCATTTCTGAATATGTTGTAGCTTAGACCCTACTTTACCCTAAGCTACAACATATGTAAAGAGGCAGAGTTTACACGTTTTTAGGTAAAAGATGTAAAAGGTTCCAAAAGTTATATATACACTACCGTTCAAAAGTTTGGGGTCACTTAGAAATGTTGAAAGGCTAATTGATCATTAGAAAACCTGTTTGCAATTATGTTAGCACAGCTGAAAACTGTTGTGCTGATTAAAGAAGCAATAAAAAAATAAAAAATTAGACTAATTGAGTATCTGGAGCATCATCATTTGTGGGTTCAATTACAGGCACAAAATGGCCAGAAATAAAGACCTTTCTTCTGAAACTCATCAGTCTATTCATGCTCTGAGAAATTAAGGCTATTCCATGCGAGAAATTGCCAAGAAACTGAAGATATCGTACAACGTTGTGTACTACTCCCTTCTCAGAACAGCGCAAACTGTCTCTAACCAGAATAGAAAGAGGAGTGGGAGGCCCCGGTGCACAACTGGGCAAGAGGACAAGTACATTAGAGTGTCTAGTTTGAGAAACAGACGCCTCACAAGTCTTCAACTGGCATCTTCATTAAATGGTGCCTGCAAAACACGTCTCAACTTCAACAGTGAAGAGGCGAATCCGGGATGCTGCCTTTCTAGGTCATTGGCAACATTAACAGTGTACACTATATTTCTGATCAATTTGATGTTATTTTAATGGACAAATGTCCTTGTTTTTGATAGAAAAACACATTTCTAAGTGACCCCAGACTTTTGAACAGTAGTGTATATATTTAAAAAAAAATATATATAAAATAGTTTCACAACCCTGTTTGTAAGCAGTTTAAATTATATCAAAACTCAACCATTTATCTTTTCCAGTGATAAAGACATGAATGTCTCGCCCTGTTGGGTGGGGTATGCAAAACTTTGAACACCTTTAACTCCTGAATGTTTTAACATGTACGGAAAGTTTTGTTTAAATCAAAAGGGATCCTATCTAAAAGGGATTGAATTCAAATCGATTTACCCGTGAGTGAGTGTGACTGAACGTGTGTACTTTCTGCTTCGGTGTATGTGAAAGAGAGGAGTGTCTTGAGTTATCTGAGCATACACGCACACCTGCTCTTTCCTAACAAGGGGGTGTGTGTGTGTGAAGGGGGGCAGTGTTTCTAAAGCTGTGTATCTGAAGACAATCCAGTTCCTGTGTGTGCTACTGCATTAGTTAGCTCAGCTGCCCTTGGCTTGCCTTCACACAACTCTATCTCTTTCATCCTCACTTTCTACCCCTAACTCTCTCTTTCTCCCTCTCTCTCTGCCCCGCCTCTTTCTATCGCTCTCTCTTCTCTTCCCCCTCCATCAGGTGACGTGTCTTGCATGTGACCACCGCTCCAACACGGTAGAACCCTTCTGGGACCTATCGCTGGAGTTCCCTGAGCGTTACCACAGCAACAGCCGGGAGAGCGCAGCGCAGGTCTCGTGCCAGCTGACGGAGATGCTGGCCAAGTTCACGGAGACCGAAGCCCTGGAGGGCAACATCTACGCCTGCGACCAGTGCAACAGTGAGTGACCGAGGCACACATACAAAAATGTACACAGTGAGCACACACAAACACATTCATTCAATGGTATGATTGTTAGAGGTACAATAATTTTGCCAAAGCAGTTAGTTTTCTCGATTAATTTTTAAAATAATAATAATAAATTCTGTCTCTGCATGTCAAACTACCATCCAGTGCTATAGTAAGACTGACTATTCACATTCACACAGCCCTGTCCAGAGCATGTGAGCGGAGCTGGAGCAGAGCGTGCTGAATTTGAATGGAGCATGGCGCGAGTTTCCCAAAGACTGGAGTGTCTGCCTTCTCGCCCACTCCAATTTCGCTCCAGTAGTGCTCACTTCACAAGCTCAGGGCATGCCCGGACCAGCATGCATTTGTAGTCTACTTGTGTGCTGCTTTAGCCCCTTGCTTTAGTTACTGTTATTCTAGTATGCTATATATTTTCAGAAAGGAACTGATATAACACACAGGTGAAAAATCAAGGTGCCTTACAAAGATGAGGAGGACCAAGAGCAAGAGGGGGAGGGCAGTGATGTTTGGGGTCCACAACAAAAAATATCACTGGAATCTGAAAAGACAGGTATCCCGAAAGCATGATGGTGTAATTAGTAGGTGCACATGCTAACAGAAAGGAACGGGGTTGGTAGCTAGCTAAGTGTGTCATTGTAGCAAAGTATTTATTAACCAAAAATCAGATCTCTTAACCTCTAGCGACGAGCAATCCTGTATCCGGGAGCGTAATCATAGCCTCAAGCTCATTACCATAACGCAACGTTTCCTATTCATGAAAATCGCAAATGAAATAAATATATTCAAACACAAGCTTAGCATTTTGTTAACTACACTGTCATCTCAGATTTTCAAAATATGCTTTTCAACCAAAGCTACACAAGCATTTGTGTAAGAGTATTGATAGCCTAGCATAGCATTAAGCCTAGCATTCAGCAGGCAACATTTTCACAAAAACAAGAAAAGCATTCAAATAAAATAATTTACCTTTGAAGAACTTTGGATGTTTTCAATGACGAGACTCTTAGTTAGATAGCAAATGTTCATTTTTTCCAAAAATATTATTTGTGTAGACGTAATAGCTCCGTTTTGTTCATCACGTTTGGCTAAGAAAAAGACCGGAAAATGCAGTCACTTACAACGCCGAACTTTTTTCCAAATTAGCTCCATAATATCGACAGAAACATGGCAAACGTTGTTCAGAATCAATCCTCAAGGTGTTTTTAACATATCTATTCGATAATCTATCAGTGGTGGCAGTTGGCTTTTCATCTGAAGCAAACGGAAAATACTGCAGCTGGAGATTACGCAATAATTGCGACGGAGGACACCAAGCGACCACCTGGTAGATGTAGTCTCTTATGGTCAATCTTCCAATGATATGCCTACAAATACGTCACAATGCTGTCGACACCTTGGGGAAGCGACAGAAAGCCTAAGCTCATTCGTGGCCCATTCACAGCCATATAAGAAGTCATTGGCATGAGGCTGTTTCAAAAAATGCGGCACTTCCTGATTGGATTTTTATCTGTTTTTTTTCTGTAACAGCAGTTCTGTGGCACTCACAGACAATATCTTTGCAGTTTTGGAAACGTCAGTGTTTTCTTTCCAAATCTGTCAATTATATGCATAGTCGAGCATCTTTTCGTGACAAAATATCTTGTTTAAAACGGGAACGTTTTTCATCCAAAAATTAAAATAGCGCCCCCTATATACAAGAAGTTAAACCCCCTACGGTCTCTATCTGTGCACCGTGGAATTCTAATTAGCATAATACAAAAATCCCCATAAAAATCTCTGTTAAGATATTTTTTTTTTGCATTGGACGCATCTCCATCCACTGCATCTGCCTATGTCTCATTTCCGCACCTGCGGTGACAGAGCTAGAGCGGTGTTTCTCACCATGAGGCATCCCGAAAATTGGTCTTCACACAAATCGTCTGTAATTTCTTCTTAGCTAGCTACATAGCCGTCTTTGTATCAAAGATAATTGCGTAATTATCGTATTTCGTCATCCTAACGCAGTCTACACTGCTATCTGCCCAGCAGCTAGCCAGCTAGCCAGCTAGCTAACGTCCACCGTCTATCGAATAGCAGCACTAAAAACTATTACACTCAACTGAATGACCTGATTAGTGTAGTGTTAGCTAGCTACATAGTTGTCTTTGCTGTCTTCGTATCCAAGATAATTGTGTAATTTAGAGTGTGTAGTCTTAGAGTGATTATCTTAATTTACCGAGGTTAGCTAGCCAGCTATTTGTCGTCCTTAACGTAGGAGACACTACTAGCTAGCCAACAGCTAGCCAACGTCCACCGAATTGAACTTCCTCACTCAACAACCCGGTCGCATTCCGCTTCGCTCCACAGGTAGTATCACATTTTCATTTCATTACAGTACAACGGTTTGATTTGTTTGATCGTAGCTAGCTACATAGCTAGCTACATAGCCGTCTTTGTATCAAAGATAATTGTGTAGTCTAGAGCGATTTTCTAGGTTAGCTAGCCAGCTATTGTCGTTCTTTTAACGCAACGTAACGTAATCAACACTGCTAGCTAGCCAGCTAGCCCCCGAATAGCAGCACTGTCGAAACTATCACACCCAACGGAACGACTTGATTAGTGTAGTGTCAACAACGCAGCCACTGCCAGCTAGCCTACTTCAGCAGTACTGTATCATTTTAATCATTTTAGTCAATAAGATTCTTGCTACGTAAGCTTAACTTTCTGAACATTCGAGACGTGTAGTCCACTTGTCATTCCAATCTCCTTTGCGTAGCCTCTTCTGTAGCCTGTCAACTATGTGTCTGTCTATCCCTGTTCTCTCCTCTCTGCACAGACCATACAAACGCTCCACACCGCGTGGCCGCGGCCACCCTAATCTGGTGGTCCCAGCGCGCACGACCCACGTGGAGTTCCAGGTCTCCGGTAGCCTCTGGAACTGCCGATCTGCGGCCAACAAGGCAGAGTTCATCTCAGCCTATCCCTCCAGTCCCTCGACTTCTTGGCACTGACGGAAACATGGATCACCACAGATAACACTGCTACTCCTACTGCTCTCTCTTCGTCCGCCCACGTGTTCTCGCACACCCCGAGAGCTTCTGGTCAGCGGGGTGGTGGCACCGGGATCCTCATCTCTCCCAAGTGGTCATTCTCTCTTTCTCCCCTTACCCATCTGTCTATCGCCTCCTTTGAATTCCATGCTGTCACAGTTACCAGCCCTTTCAAGCTTAACATCCTTATCATTTATCGCCCTCCAGGTTCACTCGGAGAGTTCATCAATGAGCTTGATGCCTTGATAAGCTCCTTTCCTGAGGACGGCTCACCTCTCACAGTTCTGGGCGACTTTAACCTCCCCACGTCTACCTTTGACTCATTCCTCTCTGCCTCCTTCTTTCCACTCCTCTCCTCTTTTGACCTCACCCTCTCACCTTCCCCCTACTCACAAGGCAGGCAATACGCTCGACCTCATCTTTACTAGATGCTGTTCTTCCACTAACCTCATTGCAACTCCCCTCCAAGTCTCCGACCACTACCTTGTATCCTTTTCCCTCTCGCTCTCATCCAACACTTCCCACACTGCCCCTACTCGGATGGTATCGCGCCGTCCCAACCTTCGCTCTCTCTCCCCCGCTACTCTCTCCTCTTCCATCCTATCATCTCTTCCCTCTGCTCAAACCTTCTCCAACCTATCTCCTGATTCTGCCTCCTCAACCCTCCTCTCCTCCCTTTCTGCATCCTTTGACTCTCTATGTCCCCTATCCTCCAGGCCGGCTCGGTCCTCCCTCCCGCTCCGTGGCTCGATGACTCATTGCGAGCTCACAGAACAGGGCTCCGGGCAGCCGAGCGGAAATGGAGGAAAACTCGCCTCCCTGCGGACCTGGCATCCTTTCACTCCCTCCTCTCTACATTTTCCTCTTCTGTCTCTGCTGCTAAAGCCACTTTCTACCACTCTAAATTCCAAGCATCTGCCTCTAACCCTAGGAAGCTCTTTGCCACCTTCTCCTCCCTCCTGAATCCTCCTCCCCCTCCCCCTCCTCTCTCTCTGCAGATGACTTCGTCAACCATTTTGAAAAGAAGGTCGACGACATCCGATCCTCGTTTGCTAAGTCAAACGACACCGCTGGTTCTGCTCACACTGCCCTACCCTGTGCTCTGACCTCTTTCTCCCCTCTCTCTCCAGATGAAATCTCGCGTCTTGTGACGGCCGGCCGCCCAACAACCTGCCCGCTTGACCCTATCCCCTCCTCTCTTCTCCAGACCATTTCCGGAGACCTTCTCCCTTACCTCACCTCGCTCATCAACTCATCCCTGACCGCTGGCTACGTCCCTTCCGTCTTCAAGAGAGCGAGAGTTGCACCCCTTCTGAAAAAACCTACACTCGATCCCTCCGATGTCAACAACTACAGACCAGTATCCCTTCTTTCTTTTCTCTCCAAAACTCTTGAACGTGCCGTCCTTGGCCAGCTCTCCCGCTATCTCTCTCAGAATGACCTTCTTGATCCAAATCAGTCAGGTTTCAAGACTAGTCATTCAACTGAGACTGCTCTTCTCTGTATCACGGAGGCGCTCCGCACTGCTAAAGCTAACTCTCTCTCCTCTGCTCTCATCCTTCTAGACCTATCGGCTGCCTTCGATACTGTGAACCATCAGATCCTCCTCTCCACCCTCTCCGAGTTGGGCATCTCCGGCGCGGCCCACGCTTGGATTGCGTCCTACCTGACAGGTCGCTCCTACCAGGTGGCGTAGCGAGAATCTGTCTCCTCACCACGTGCTCTCACCACTGGTGTCCCCCAGGGCTCTGTTCTAGGCCCTCTCCTATTCTCGCTATACACCAAGTCACTTGGCTCTGTCATAACCTCACATGGTCTCTCCTATCATTGCTATGCAGACGACACACAATTAATCTTCTCCTTTCCCCCTTCTGACGACCAGGTGGCGAATCGCATCTCTGCATGTCTGGCAGACATATCAGTGTGGATGACGGATCATCACCTCAAGCTGAACCTCGGCAAGACGGAGCTGCTCTTCCTCCCGGGAAGGACTGCCCGTTCCATGATCTCGCCATCACGGTTGACAACTCCATTGTGTCCTCCTCCCAGAGCGCTAAGAACCTTGGCGTGATCCTGGACAACACCCTGTCGTTCTCAAATAACATCAAGGCGGTGGCCCGTTCCTGTAGGTTCATGCTCTACAACATCCGCAGAGTACGACCCTGCCTCACACAGGAAGCGGCGCAGGTCCTAATCCAGGCACTTGTCATCTCCCGTCTGGATTACTGCAACTCGCTGTTGGCTGGGCTCCCTGCCTGTGCCATTAAACCCCTACAGCTCATCCAGAACGCCGCAGCCCGTCTGGTGTTCAACCTTCCCAAGTTCTCTCACGTCACCCCGCTCCTCCGCTCTCTCCACTGGCTTCCAGTTGAAGCTCGCATCCGCTACAAGACCATGGTGCTTGCCTACGGAGCTGTGAGGGGAACGGCACCTCAGTACCTCCAGGCTCTGATCAGGCCCTACACCCAAACAAGGGCACTGCGTTCATCCACCTCTGGCCTGCTCGCCTCCCTACCACTGAGGAAGTACAGTTCCCGCTCAGCCCAGTCAAAACTGTTCGCTGCTCTGGCCCCCCAATGGTGGAACAAACTCCCTCACGACGCCAGGACAGCGGAGTCAATCACCACCTTCCGGAGACACCTGAAACCCCACCTCTTTAAGGAATACCTAGGATAGGATAAAGTAATCCTTCCCCCCTTAAAAGATTTAGATGCACTATTGTAAAGTGGCAGTTCCACCGGATGAACGCACCAATTTGTAAGTCGCTCTGGATAAGAGCGTCTGCTAAATGACTTAAATGTAATGTAAATGTAGCGTGTGAACGGTTTGGCCCACAAACTATTTTGACCCCTCTCACGAACATGATGGTGTTCTCCGTTTTGCTCTACGACCCCCACAAACGGCTTGGGACTCGTCTGAAGTTGGTACAGCCGATCTGCCAACTTCTAACATCCAAACAGTTTGGGCTACACACTAATATGACCCTTCTGTGCAAAGGTGAGACTCTCACGAACAAGTCGGTTGTTTTGCTCTAAGACCACAGGCCTTTCAAGACTCGTCTGAAGGTCCCCCGGTACCAGATGGAAAAATGAATGGAAGTACACTACCGTTCAAAGGTTTGGGGTCACTTAGAAATGTTCTTGTTTTTTAAAGAAAAGCACATTTTTGGTCCATTAAAATAACATCAAATTGATCAGAAATACTGTGTAGACATTGTTAATGTTGTAAATGACTATTGTACCTGGAAACGTTGGATTTAAAAAAAATGTAATATCTACAGAGGAGGTCCCATTATCAGCAACCAACAGTCCTGTGTTCCAATGGCACGTTGTTAGCTAATCCAAGTCTAGAATTTTAAAAGGCTAATTGATCATTAGATTATGTTAGCACAGCTGAAAACTGTTGTTCTGATTAAAGAAGCAATAAAACTGGCCTGCTTTAGACTAGTTGAGTATCTGGAGCATAACCATTGGTGGGTTCGATTACAGGCTCAAAATGGCCAAAAACAAAGAACTTTCTTCTGAAACTTGTCAGTCTATTCTTGTTCTGAGAAATGAAGGCTATTCCATGTGAGAAATTGCAAAGAAACTGAAGATCTCGTACAATGCTGTGTACTACTCCCTTCCCAGAACAGCACAAACTGGCTCTAACCAGAATAGAAAGAGGAGTGGGAGGCCCTGGTGCACAACTGAGCAAGAGAACAAGTACATTAGTGTCTAGTTTGAGAAAGACGCCTCACAAGTCCTCAACTGGCAACTACATTGAATAGAACCCGCAAAACAACAGTCTCAACGTCAACAGTAAAGAGGCGACTCCGGGAAGCTAGCCTTCTAGGCTGTGTTCTTTTGCCCATCTTAATCTTTTATTTTTTATTGGCCAGTCTGCGATATGGCTTTTCTTTGCAACTCTGCCTAGAAGGCCAGCATCACGAAGTCACCTCTTCACTGTTGACATTGAGACTGGTGTTAAATACATGTATCAAATAAAAATAACATGTTTGCTGATCTTTCTTATATCTCTCAGATATAGGACAGACATTTCAGAACAAACTTAATTTAGTCCCCCCCCCCAAAAAATCTATTTTCATAAAATTATAATATATTTTTGTTATAGTTCAACGTGTGTTCAAATTCCAAATCAAATAGCTAAATGAGCCCGTGATGCCCGGGGTGACCAGTGTAGAACCACCTCGCCCGGATTAGACAGGGCTATAAGACTCTTATGGGTTAAATGTTTAGTTCATTTTCGTTCTATTATCTATACAATAGGCCTGGCATATTATCTCTTTCAAGGAGGTAAGCACTGCTCCATGAGTGCGATTTCCACACGCTCAACACCTCACAACTCTGGCCCTGTCTGAGGTGTCCCTCTAGTGTGCAAGTTTAGTTTTACAGTGTGGGTTAATGCTCACTCTTGTCTCTAGGTAAGCGGCGGAGGTTCTCCTCCAAGCCCGTCATCCTGACTGAAGCTCAGAAACAGCTGATGGTTCACAAACTGCCTCAGGTCCTGCGCCTGCACCTCAAACGCTTCAGGTACTGACCGCATTATGACCACATGATGACCATAACATACCCATGCACCTCAAACACTGCAGGTAACCATTGAGCACATAGCAATTGCTCAAGAACCATAACACAACCATGCATTTGAAACACTAGCTGTCTTATTTGGTGATTTGGTCTGTTGACGTGTTCGTTGAGTGTTCTGTGCTTGTGATTGCTTGTCAGGTGGTCTGGGAGAAACCACAGGGAGAAGATTGGGGTCCACGTCAGCTTTGACCAGCTCCTCAACATGGAGCCATACTGCTGCAGAGACCCCTCCCCCAAGGGCTCGCCATGCTCCAGTCCCACCCCCGCTGGCTCCCCGAGCACCAAACACTTCCTGTACGAACTGTCCTCTGTGGTGATGCATCATGGGAAGGGCTTTGGCTCTGGCCACTACACTGCCTACTGCTACAACAAAGAAGGAAGTAAGAACATCTCTCACTCACACGCAAAATGCATTTTTACGTAAAAATTACAAATCCAAAGATGACACACAACCTTCTCTTGATATATTTTCATGGAATCTACCTACAGCTAATACCTATTCTCTTCTCCTTCTCTCAGGGTTCTGGGTCCACTGTAATGACTCTAAGCTGAACGTGTGTTCTGTGGAGGAGGTGTGTCGCGCCCAGGCCTACATACTCTTCTACACGCAGCGCTTCACTCAGGACAAAGACAGGCCTCTATAGGACCAGAACCCACTGAGCCCCGCCCCAATCCTCCTCCTTTGTACCTCAGCAGTCCAGTGACATGTCATCATCAGCATTACCACCACCAAAACATCTCAACCCCCCCCCCCTCTCTCACACTCTTTCTTTGTGGGCATTTTATCTCCTCTGGGGGGAGGAATGATTCATTGTATCATTATTTTTCTAAGAGAGACACACTCATTTTTTTTTTGTCTTCGTGAATTTCTTGTACATGTTGTTTATATGGGTTTTAAAAGAAAAGTCAAACGTGTTTGATAGTGTATAGGTTAATTTTATCAAGAGTATCAGCCAAGTTGTGAGTTGTATTATAGACACGCCTTTACAGGAGTAGAGACAGACTTTGGCCAGGTGTAATCTGTAGTTCAGATTTATGTCAACCTTTCTGCTCTTCTGTGCTCTATTTTTCTTAAAACGATTTGAATCAACTAAAATGTTTCTCACAGCCACTTTAGACAGTTGACCAAAGGATGTCAGTCAGTCAAATTCTCAAATGGAATGTAGATAATTCCCTCCATAAATAGTCTTTAGAGTTTAACCCTTTTTGGTGTGCCAAGAGATGGAAGGGGAAGTGAGACAACTCACTCCTATCTTCTGGTTCATATACAGTCAATGAACTAAGCAGGCCAGACCCAGCTGCTAATGCATTGGTGCCTATGGGAGAGCCACCACTTATTGGAATGGAACAGTGACATTTAAAAAAAGAAAAGGTAAACAGCCTGAGTGGGACATCTTAATTAATCCACCATCTTTGGTATCGCTCTCTCTAGTAAGTCTGGTCGGTCAGGAAATGGTGCATAATTAACTACTGACCTCACGCCAAAGCACGAGGGAAACGTTTAAAAAGTATCTCAGATTCTCCAAAAACAATTACAGAACATTTGCAAGATATATTCTTTGACTGGTTTTGGGAAATCTATTTTATAACCAGTTTCCAAAGGGATGTTTATTTTTAGCTGAATCCTGCCCTCTGTCTTCAGAATGTAGATGTCTTTCGTGGTGCTGGTGCTTTTAGGCTTGGTATCCCTACAGCAGAAACAAGTGTCATAGAAAAGTGCCCTTCGTTATCAGAACATATCTATTTTTGTAGTTCCCTTGCCATAAGTGTATTTGGTATCAGTTCTTTGTAGCAGAGACTGTAAAATGCAGTCTCACCCAGGCCAGCATTTAGAATATATTTTTGTGTACTCGGACATTGAGGATTTTTCACAAAAGTTGTTTTAAAAAAACAGGGCCACTGACTGTTAAAGAGATTTTTTTATAGTTTTGTAATTGATTCCTTCCCCCCCAGCAGGTCTGACCCGTTTCGTGTGTGTATACCAGCATATGTGTTCACACAATATAGTTGGCTCTGTATAATGTATGTATAAAATAGCCAGACTGATGCAAGTAGATCCTTGCTGCGTGTGAGAAAGATATCTCCATGCTGGTACTAGCTTAACTGTTCAACCTAAATGCTGTTCATCTCTACATTCACCTTTTGGTGAGAATTCAAAGCACATTTCCACTTCATCCTTTTTTCTGTCCGATATGTTTGTCTGCATTGTGCTCATACTGCCTCGGGTGTGTGTACATTTATGGAAGTGATACTATGCAAATTCTTACCTCAATTTTTATAGAATTACCTCAAAATGAGAATATATTTCCATTTTTCTAAGAAAACACGTGTACTTTTTTAAAAATCCACACCACGCTGTAGCCCTCACAATTTCCTTTCACTTGTCTAAATAGGGCATACATAATGGCTGCCTCAGTGGGTTATGGGGAAAGAGGCTGCCTACTAGACTTGAGATTTGTATATGACGCTCCTGTCTCTGCCCTAACAATGGTAGTCATCCCAAAAAGCAGGCAACAAATTTAGGGCCACAGTAAGCTCATAGAAATGCTTTTGTGAGTGAAATCTCTTGCTTTGCCTCTTCCTCTCTGATGGAATCTACTGGAGTCCTGCAAGCTTGTGAAGGAACAGTGGGCTCCCGAGTGGTGCAGAGGTCTAAGACACTGCATCTCAGTGCTAGAGGCATCACTACAGACACCCTAGTTTGGAGTCCCATAGGGCGTAAATAAGAATTTATTCTTAACTGACTTGCCTAGTTAAAGGTTGAATTAAAAAAATGTATCCAACCCCATCGGCCAATCAAGGAATACAGAGCAACATTTTTTATTTCAATACTTTTGTTCTTACAAAAACATTTCCAGGGCATTCAAAATTAAGCACTACATTTGGGTACATATAGTGGCAGCAACCATTTCAAAGATATTTTACAAATATCTAAGAAACAAATACTGGAGGAGCAGAGTCCCCTCCCTGTAACATGAAGCCAAACATACGGTTGTCTAGTCATCGTTCCCACCCAGAACTCAAAAAAGGGGAAGTTGTACAATTTCAGGGTTCCGGAGAGCAATCGAGTGACTAGGTCCTGACTAGGGTCAGGCTGAAAGACTGCAGTAAGGGTCAGGAGTTTTTCCTGATTAGGACACACTAGGCCCTATGCATACTTGAGAGGGTACTTATTTTGGTAAGGAAAGGTTGCTTTCTTCACGTTCTAAGCAGTTAAACTAACAGTTTATTTGAGATTATATGGCTGTTCTGGCTTCAATGTCACCGAAATAAAAGAGGGAAAAAAGATTCAGCCGCTGCTACGTAAGCCAGTCTCTCCATGCTCGCTCTTAAATAGAGGTAAAAATGCATTGTGGGGGTACCTTACAGCAGCATTTTTCATAGCCCTTACTGGCTGCTCTGCCAAGGTGGGAGAAATGACAAGAGACCAAAGCAAGGTCCTGTATTTAGATGCTGTTTTTCTGTTAGAGTGCCGGCAGATGGTTCAGTGTGTCAATTCTCTGTATTGGAGTGGAGGGGTTGTGGTGCGGTTTGAATGAGGTTGGGTTCAGTATTCAATAGTCGTCCCCTCGGCTCACCACCTCCTTGCAGGTGGGCCTGAGCAGGATGGTGTGCTCGAACTGGGCGGTGTAGGAGCCCTTGGTGTCGCAGAGCGGGGGGTATGGGTCCACGATTCCCAGGTCGCACAGGTTCTTCAGGGCCATCAGGTACTTGCTCTCCCCCAGCCGGTCCAGCCAGCGCCGGCAGAACGCCAGCGTGCCAAAGTTCTCGTTGACCACGTTCAACAGGTGCTTCGCCCGGGGGAGTCTGGGGGGAGAGATAGAGGAGAGGGTACAACCTCTGTGGAATACACAGTCCAGTGTTCACACAGGCAACCAACTTACCTGATTGGGACGTGTCCCACATCAAAGTTTTTCATGTAATGAGAACACTCCATGTCATCATGGACCACGCCCTTCCCTGTGCTGCCAAACGTCTCGATGGCGTACACCTCTCCCTCCTGGTGGTGCAAGAGAGGGAATCAGTCATAAAAAGGACACTTATTGGGGTAGGAAGACACTGCTGCAGTCAAATACAGGGGTAGGCAATCCTGTGTTACATAAATTCCTTGATCATCGACGACACCAATTCAGGCAAGCAGGTATTGTGTTACTGACTAATTGGACCTGGCTCGGTTCCTAAGCACACCATTAACTCAGCATCATTACTCGGTCACCCTCCCACAGCACACCATTAACTGAGCATCATTACCCGGTCACCTTCCCAGAGCACACCATTAACTCAGCATCATTACCCGGTCACCCTCCCACAGCACACCATTAACTCAGCAGCCCTTTCTAACCTTGCCTCCCTATCTCCCCCCTTGCTCTTCAAACGCTCAGTAAGACAGATACACACCTCCATCCTGGTAGCTTCTCCTCCTTTGACAATGGGGACAGTCTTGCCGGCATGTATCCTGTACTGGCCAATTGAGTGGCCGTTCAGGTTTCGGATTGGCTTCACTGGAAATGATTCAAATGAACATTTGTGAGGAATTATCTTCAATCATAAATTACAACAAATTCACTGTGTGTGTGTGTGATTATATATATTAGAGGACGGCCGATTTCATGTTTTCATAACAATTGGAAATCAGTGTTTTTATTTATATATATATATATACACACATTTTTAATATACCTTTATTTAACTAGGCAAGTCAGTTAAGAACATATTCTTATTTTCAACGACGGCCTAGGAACGGTGCTTGTTCAGGGGCAGAACGACAGATTTTCACCTTGTCAGCTCGGAGGATCCAATCTTGCAACTACAGTTAATTAGCAATAACGACCTGCCTCTCTCTCGTTGCAAGGAGACTGCCTGTTACCCGAATGCAGTAAGCCAAGGTAAGTTGCTAGCTAGCATTAAACTTATGTTATAAAAAACAATCAATCATAATCACTAGTTAACTACACATGGTTGATGATATTACTAGATATTATCTAGCGTGTCCTGCGTTGCATATAATCTGACTGAGCATACAAGTATCTGACAGCGGTGGTAGGCAGAAGCAGGCGCGTAAACATTCATTCAAACAGCACTTTCGTGCTTTTTGACAGCAGCTCTTCGTTGTGCGTCAAGCATTGCGCTGTTTATTACTTCAAGCTTATCAACTCCCGAGATGAGGCTCGTGTAACCGAAGTGAAATGGCTAGCTAGCTAGTTAGTGCGCGCCAATTGTCGTTGTGTTGCTGGTTCGAGCCCAGGGAGGAGAGGGACGGAAGCTATACTGTTACACTAGCAATACTAAAGTGCCTATAAGAACATCCAATAGTCAAAGGTTAATGAAATACAAATGGTATAGAGGGAAATAGTCCTATAATTCCTATAATAACTACAACCTAAAACTTCTTACCTGGGAATATTGAAGGCTCATGTTAAAAAGAACCACCAGCTTTCATATGTTCTCATGTTCTGAGCAAGGAACTGAAATGGTAGCTTTCTTACATAGCACATATTGCACTTTAACTTTCTTCTCCAAAACTTAGTTTATTATTTACTTGAGGCTAAATTTATTTTATTGATGTATTATATTAAGTTAAAATAAGTGTTCATTCAGTATCGTTGTAATTGTCATTATTACAAATACATGTTTAAAAATCGGCCAATTAATCGGAAAAATCAGTCGACCTCATATATATATATATATATATATTCAGTAGCTCAGTACCTTGGTATGTTTTTCCGTCAATCTCCACCTCGTACGACTCCATCACTTCCTGAATTCTCTCTCCAACGTCACACAGACGCACGTCGATTCCAGCACACTGCAGAATGATGAAGCATGATTAAGATGAGACTGAACACCTGAACTACACTTACTTCAAATTCTATCAAGCGGCCTCAGGAATAGATGGAGTGTGAATGGATGTCGGACCTTGATTCCAGTATTGGTGGCGTCTCTCACGGCCTCCAGCAGTTTGTCATACTTTGGGTTGAACGTGACGGTGAAGGCACAGTCAATAATCCGACCTGAAAACATACAGTACGAGTGAGCACAGCATCCTACATGGTCTGAGTGGTTAGTTGTGTGTGTTTATATGCATTTGTATACGTTTATGTGTCGAGTATGTTTTGATGTGTGTGTCAGCTGAACCATGTGTGTACTGTGGCAGGGGTGTACCGTTGATGTGTGTTCCGAAGTCGATCTTGCAGACGTCGTCGTATTGCAGCACGGTGGGGTCTCCTGCGTTAGGGGTGTAGTGAGCCGCACAGTTGTTCAGAGAGCAGCCGGTGGGGAAGGCCAGGCCTGCATTCAGACCATTCTCCTTGATCAACTTCCTGGAACAGTTCTCCAACCGCTCACTGAAACAGAGAGATTGGTTATACAGAAAGAGATGAGAAATTGATAATGAAGGGATGAAAGCGCAAGAACGGACATATGCAAAAGATAAAATGCAAAGGAAAAAGACTGACAAATAGAAAGAATAGGAAGCAACATCTCAGCTGTGATGATGATGATGAAGGCTCACCAGATGTCGATCATGGTCATGCCAGGTTTGATGAAACTGCGGACGTGCTGGCGGACCTGCCTATGAGCCTCAGCAGCCTGTCTGAAGTCGCTCCACACTTCCTCGTTGGCCTTGTCCAGAACCCGCTTCTCTTCATTGGTCGTCCTCCACGCCGCGGTACGCCTGCACCAAGGGGAATCAGCAACAAGGTTAGCGGTCAGCACACACACACTTCTTCCCATCACTGTGTATGAAATTCACAAGGGGAATCAGCAATGAAGTTAGAAAACACAAACATTTTGTCCTTGCACGACCACCCTGGAGGATCAACAACAAGGTTAGTGCCCACGCATACCGTAATTGCTGGACTATTAAGCGCACCTGAATATAAACCACACCGACTGAATTATAAAAAAATATGTTTTTTGTACATAAATAAGCCACACATGTCTATAAGCCGCAGGTGCCTACCGGTACATTGAAACAAATGAACTTTACACAGCCTTTAAATGAAACACGGCTTGTAACAAAAATTAAACAGTGGCCTACCAAGAAAGTCATTGGTCACCATCTTCCTCCTGTGCACTGAAACCCCTGAAGCCATCTCCTTCGGTGTTGGAGTTGAATAGCCTCAGAATTGCTTCATCCGATGTTGGATCGTTTTCATTGTCGCTCTCGTCACTTTCATCTGGAGGCAAATACCCCGCTGAGCTCATGCTGCCCCTTCAACACGCAGCAGTCCAGCCTTTCGAAACCCGTTGATGATAATGGATTTTTTGACAATGCTCCACGCTGTCAGAACCCACTGGCAGACTTGACCATAAGTTGCTCTTCGCATGCGGCCCGTTTTAGTGAAGGATTTCTCCCCACTTGTCATCCAAGCCTCCCACTGAACAAGGAGCGCCACCTTAAATGCACGATTTACACTGATGTCGAGTGGCTGCAAATACTTTGGGCCATCTGCTTTTCTTCCCTCTGAAAGCTGTTGTTGTCTTTTTGCACTGAGTCAGTTCCTCACGCTGCTTTCCAACGTCTTATCATCGACTCATTAAGGCCAAGCTCCCGTGCAGCAGCTCTATTTCCTTTTAGATCGATCGCCTTCAACTTGAAAGCTGCATCATATGCATTTCTCCGTGTCTTTGCCATGATGAGGGTGACAAAATTACTACCGTAATCAGAATGATGGGAAGTTTGAGCGCGCTCGATTTACGTCACATTATGTGACGGTGCTCAGTTTTTTGGCGGCATGAGTCTTGTGAAAGCGGGAAAAATCCATAAATTAGCCACGTCATTGTATAAACCGCGAGGTTCAAAGCGTGGGAATAAAGTAGCGGCTTATAGTCCGGAAATTACGGTACATCTTACTCCCGCACCCAGCATCGGGACTGAGGGGGGATCAATGCAAGCATGGCTAGAGGATAAACCAAACTGAAATTATGCTGATGACGACAACAGTGTTTTAGGTGTTGTTATTTACTTTCAGTTTTGTATACCAGATTCAAGCAGCTGAAAGCACAATATTTTGGGTTATGACAATATATATTTCACAGCAGATAAGATTGTACAAGATTGTACAGATTGATTCTTGACACTATACTTGCTTGTTTTGTCACAAACTGAAATTAGGCAAACGATTGGAATTTTAGGAACCAGGAAATGGAGGAGTGATTTCTGCATAGCGCATCGTTAAGAGCCCTTTATGTCAATGAGTTTCACATCAGTGAAGAGATCCAAGGTGAAGAACCACCCTGTCACTTCTGTTTGATAACCACACTGACAGATGCATGTATGCCAGGCAGCACTGTTTATCTTAGAACAAACTCAAATCTCCCGCCCCAGTCTCTCTGGTAGCTACCAGTTTGTGTTTAAGGTTGGACAGGTATAGCATGATGATCAGAGGAGCTGCCACTCTAGTATATAACACAGTGCTGGGGAAATAAGAGGCTGGGCCCCGCTTCCACACTAGCCAAGTACAAACCACACACCAAGCCAAGAGTAGGTGTTTTGTGAGATTGTGTGTATGAACCTTACCCATCCTGTAATGAGGGGTATTCACATTCCTGACCGATGGGGAAAACACCACTTGGATACAAGTCACAGATGGGCACAGACGGAGGGTCAGTCTGAACTTTGGCTGTGAAAGACCGGAAGAAACAGTCACATAAGCGCTCATTACTATTTCATTAACTATCTAGGTTTGAGTTGGAATTCCAGAGGCGACACAGCAATATTCAGGGAAAAGTCAAACGTGCCCATTAGCCTGAGGACCTGAGGGGGGAGGCACTCAGATGGGTGCAGGGTTATGGTTATGCTCCAGAGTGCAGCAGTATGGCAGAGAGGCAGCCAATCATATCCATCACTAGATCATAGTCTACTCTCCCATTGCACCCTATACATGACCAGACAAAGTGAAAGCCATAACTTAAGTGTCAAATAAAATAAGACCAACTCACGTCCTTTCTTCTTTTTCTTCTTCTTCTTCTTTTTGCCTGCCGAGTTCTCCCCCTCGTCTCCATCTGAGAGAAAAGGGGAGGAATTTAAAGTCATTAAGTCATATTCAAATGTCACACAAGAGTTTATCAGCTCCCAGCAAGCCATGTATTGGTTGGTGCGCATGTAGTCATGTGTGAGGTCATCTCTGTGCTGTCCTTAAGGGTCAGACATGCGGATGGTTAAGGTTAAGGGTGGTTAGGATTTGGTTCACAGGCCACAACAACAGGACTGAACCCTGCTCAGCTGCTCCACAGCAGGGTGTGAGGAGCCATGGTTGGAGCTCGGCCCATGTGGTTCTGGGTCAGGGGCTGTCTAGTACTAGACTAAGGTAGAGTACTGTTAGGGTCTCTTACCATCCTCCCCGTCTTCTTCTTTCTCTTTGTCCTCCAGAGCCTGCTTCTCCAGCTGTTGTGTCACGTCAGCCACTCCATTGCCCTCAGCCTCGGTGACGGCTGCTGCAGTCATAAATTGCAGAGATAGATATACATGGGTGAGCTCATCCTATACATCTTACTAACCCCGACATGTCGGCCGTGGCGACCACAGCTTCATCACACACACAACAGAGAGCATCCAGGAGGCCAGAGGGACGGGAGGATGAGAGATGTGTTATGTGCGTGCATGGGAAGGTACTGTCCAGTGGGGAAGTGATCCTTTTGGACTGTGGACAATGATCCCATTCCGCAAAGTGTATCCCCGAGGTCAGGGACTTGGCAGGAGAGGGGAGAGTATTAACATCTGTGTATAACCTTGGGGGACAGTACATGCAGCTAAGCCTGCTTTACTGGTGTAAACACACACATTACAAGCTAAATGTTGTGTATGTCAATTTAAAAAGGGCAACTGTCTGACATCCTTTGTAATAATTCGTGCGAACTGTAGCTAGTTGAGGTTGTTACAAGAAGATGGGTTGCTCGAAATAGCACATGCCGAGGACAACGTTGTCAGCAGTGAGTACGCGGAGTACAGTGAGCATGCTGTCTGAATCAAACAGTATCTTGACGTTTCATAGCTCGCTAGCAGGCGGCGGGGCAATCATTGCGGTCAATCATGTGTAACTAGTTAGTGTTAAATATACAAGTTATTATGAAACATAGTTGCAACCTCGACCATGGAAGTCTATGGAATCAAACTGTATTCTGGCGTTTACGTTATGTAAGAAAGCTAACGTTAACATAACAGCATTCCACCACACATTACGAAACATCAAAACTTGGTTTTGAACTTGCTAGCGACTTGTGGAACCTGCCAGCAAATGACTATGAACTGCGGTTAAGCTAGCAAGATATCTAGCCAGCTAAGTAACTACTAAGTTTGCTTGTATTACTTTTTACGTCTGCTTACTGACATTTCGGCCTCGTGGAGGGATTGACAGAAGTATCGCCCCATGCTTAGCTATCGAGCTACGGGTGTGTTAAGAGAGCGAGGCGTGTTTCATAAGGCCTGGCGCACGATTCACAAGGCACACTCTTCCCTAGGCACGCACGGCTCAGCGGTAACTGGCCTGTCTGTAACTCATACCGGGGCCTGCCGACTTCTTCTTCTTCTTTTTCTTCTTCTTCTTGGCTGTCTCCTCGGAAGGGTCTACCTCCTCTTTCTCTTCTGCATCTCCGTTCAGGGCCGTGTCTTCTTCGAGCTTCACCTCCGGTACTTTCTCCTGCACCAGATCCGCCATGATTGCAGGCGTTAGTGGAAAAGGAAGCGCGGTGGTTTGTGGGTAAGCTGAATGAGAAACTTGCAGAATCAGCTGAGCGCGTGCTCGCTGAATGCAAAATTGTTGTAGGAATTAATTCATGGCTCACCATCACAATTATCCGAAAATATGTATCCCCAGAGACAAAATATCATACACAGCAAACAGCCCGGATTCAACAAACCTGGTTAATGTGTATTAACAACATGTAAATGTATGTTGTACTATACATCTTAATAACCTTTATTTTTATTATTACGACTAAGAAAAATATTGGCCGCTAGATGGCAGCATGCATTAATATTAGATGACAAGGGATTTGGAGAAAGGACAATATATTTCCATACACTTATTCCAGCAGCAGGAGCAATTTAATAATCGTCAGTCACCACACAACAAGAATTCTATTGCTACCAGCTTCCAAATTCTCTCAAGAATAGTCGACTCCATGCCCTAGGCTCCTTCCCTGGTCTGGGAGACCTGGGAAAGCCAGATGAGGAAGCAGCAAATCCCAAGCAGTAGGCTTCCACCATTTAGTTTCACCATTAATTTGAAGTCTCTGGACATTAGGAGAGGAAGCCAGTTCAGCATATTGACATGATGCCTGCTGGTTGTTTAAGGATGCTGAGGCTAATTCAATGAAGTCAAGAGGCCTTGCCTGCCTGCTCCGTGGTTCTTTGGATGGAAGTACATAATTCTAAAATGATTGGACAGCTGGGTTGTTGGAGACACACACTGCTGCTCTGTTCAGTCTAAATGTGGCTTTTGCAGTGTGAAGATGGACATTTTTGCTCTGCCCCCAATAATACCTCATGTACTTCCACACCAGGGGAAACCTCATTGGGTATGTCAGACAGCCCTCTCTCTTTCTGTTCTCTAGTAGCATGTCTAGCATGGACTGATTGGGTTTGTGTTTCACAGGGTGGCTGATACTGGGGCACACACTCCCACAGGGACACACATAATAAAGCTATAGAGGGGCTGTTTGGTCTACCTCAAGACAGATCCTTGAGGTTTCAATTTCACAGACACACACTAATTGTATAGGAAGTTAACCTGGGACTATTTACAACAGCTAAATGCATTTAAATGTGTGAGAGAGGTGTGTGTGTGTGTGTGTCTGCAGGCTGGGGTCAGGGTCTTACAGGGATCACCAGCTGTTCTAGGTCAGGCAAATGTGAGACTCCACAAAAGATCAGGTAACCCTCACACTACGCTGACGCTCACCCCCTACCACTCCCCCCCTAACCCCCTTCCCCCTGGGATTAGAGTCAGTCTCAGGCAGCTGAGAGAAAGAGAGACCAATCTAAAAAGAGAGAGACAAAAGACAGTCAGCTCCAGAATAGCATTTTATTTTACAAATGAAATGCAGGAGGGACAGAACTCACTTCAGGAAGGGGACATATGGGAGAGGGCCGGAAGGCAAGACAAGGCAGACACGGTGTGAGGGGGGGGTCAGACACCCCCGGACACACACACAAGCGGAATCATCTGTGCAGTCAATAAGCACATGCTGTCCTTCGATCATCATCATCGATCATCACTCTAATTAATTGTAATCAACGATAGTAGCATTCCAGGACACTCTGTAATAACTGTCCCAAATCAATGGAGTTGAATCACATTCTAGTGAGCGTTATGGAAACACAGATGCTGAGACAGGGGAGAGAGATTTTTTATATATATTTATTTTAATGTAACCTTTATTTAACTAGGCAAGTCAGTTAAGAACAAATTCTTACTTACAATTACAGCCTACCGAGGAACAGTGGATTAACTGCCTTGTTCAGGGGCAGAACGACAGATTTGAACCTTGTCAGCTCGGGGATGCTATCCAGCAACCTTTCGGTTACTGGCCCAACGCTCTAACCACTAGGCTACCTGCCGCTCCAGATGCAGTGGTACAATCTCCATGGAAACATTTACAGATGTACACAAGACAGAACCAAAACGTTCCGACACAGCAGACCATTCAGATCAGAGATACATGTAGTAGATAGGGAGTTACAGACACACGCGGAACAGATTTCATAGTAGGTGCAGTAGGGGTGGCACGAGGTAGTACAACACTTTACCTCAATAATCACCCAGTTATCATCCCCTCATCAGATGAGCACTTGATGAGACCATTGGGGAAATAAGCACTGTGAATGTGTTTGGTTCATTAGTGGATGGGGATGAATTTCATTTCACAACAATCCACTGCCTGACCATATTCATCTCTCAAATAAAAACTTAACATGTTAAAATATTTCCAAATCTGGTAGGCTAGTCCATTTAACAAGGTCAACTATGTCCATCCTTCTCTCTGAAGTCTCTGTCTGCTCATTGGTTGCTGTAGGTTGAGTGACAGGTGTTTTAGCCAACACATCTTTGTAGTTATAGGGCCATTCCTAGTGAGGCGGGAGTGCGTAGAAATGCAGACTCAGAGGCAGACCAGAAATAAAACAGTAATAATAAAAATAGCTTTGCCCTGCTCTCTTTGAAATGTACTTCTCCTTCTCCTTTTACAGCGTGGTGTGTGTGTGTGCAGTAACATCTGTGTGTGTGTGTATATATAGTAACATCTTACATTCAGCCCTCAGTCAGTGATTCAGTACCTGAGCATTCTGCCCTGGGCTGCAGTGCGCACGTTCAATAGAGCAACCACACACCAGACTCTGCCTGCCAATACAGGAGTCATATAGGGAATGATGTGGTAAAAATTATTATAATAATTTAGCTAAATCAGGCTTTTTGACTCAGACATCAATATGCTAAACTGTTAGAGCAACGTGAACATACTACGGAAAGGTACTGGTCAATAGTTAGAGAAAATATAATGGATGCTATAACCAAGTCTCTCTGCCTCCAATAGCTACAGGGGATCCTTAGGGTTAAACTGAAGACCTTGTGACGGTGAGGTCAGAGTTTGTCTTGTGGTTCTGGTACCTGAGTAGCACAGGAGAGCGGCCACAGGGGGATTGTGGGTAAAGTATGGATGCATGGGTGGAGGAGTGGAACATAAAGTGGTGTAGTGCTCTTCTTAAAACTCACAAACACAAGTCAGACTTCGCATACACACAATGCTTTCTCACTCACCCAATCATGCACACACACTCACACACACCGATGAAGACATGACAGAGACCCATGGAGCCAAGGAAACGGACAGCTGCAATAAATAACCCAGGAGTGGGGTCAGACATAAATACAGGAGCCGGTCTGTCCATAACTATTCTGTTCAAAGCTCCGTAAAGCAGGAGGGTTTAGACTCTAGTCCTTCTCACATGTCTGTCCATCAGGCAGCGAACACTTCTCTCCCTCATCCTCTTCTCCGCTGTCTCCAAACGTCTGCTCCTCCATGTTGGCGAAGGTATATGAACGTGCTGCCACCTGGGCAGCGAGGGCGGAATTAAAGCTGAGCGCCGTCGAGCCGTGTAGTTCCGTCAGCCTGTCCATCACCGTGATGGTGGGGACCCGGGGCTGCAATAGGTCGGGCCCATTCAGTCCCGCCCCCTCGTCAGGCAGCCCGTCGTATTGGTAGAGCGCCTTGCCCGTCCCGGCTGGGACAGAAGCCCAACCTTCACCCTCCTCCCCCTTTTCCTCCGCCTCACCACAGCAGAACTCTGTAAGTGCTTTTTCCTCTGCCTCTGTGAGGGGGCGCTCGTCCCTGATCCAGTCTTCCTCCTCGTTGTTCAGCCTTTCCGATAGGTGGTTTCCCTCGGCGACACCTGGATTGGCTACGCTCACAAGGGTCAGAGCGTCCAATGGGTCGGAGGGCATCTGATATTCTATAGAAGTTTCCGCGGAAACGATAGGCATCACCGCCGCTAGGAGACAAAAGAAACACATCATTAAATGATCACATGAAATGAGAGAAAGAGAGAGAGAACTGAAGGAGCGGCAGAGGCTGAGAGGTGCATTGTAGGTAAGCGGAGCGAGACCTTGGTCGTTGAAGAGCAGCTGTTTCCACTTCCTCCTCTCGCCCTCGGACGCCCGCTGGCCCAGCACGGCTTTGAGCTCCGATAGGACGCGCCGAGACTCCTCCCTCTCCCGCCGCTGGCGCTCTCGTTCCTCGGGAGACAGCATGTCAACCACCGACCCCGCCCACCCGTTCTCATCCTCTGAGTCTGACACGTACGCTTCCAGCTCCTGGCCAATCAGAGGGCAGGAAAGACCCATTACACATAAAGACACTAATGGCACCTAGTTGAGTGTGTGTGTAGATCCACAGTGAGTGGTGAGGTTCAGTACCTGCTCCTCAGGCACGGGGTCCCTGTCCAGGATGAGGGTGTAGGTTGGGGCAGGTGTACATGGCACAGGAGGGAGACACTGCTCTGGACCATCAGGAGTTCCTGAAAGAGAAAGGATTGATCAAATGTATTACACACACATACAGGTAGGTGTACACACACACACACTCAAATGGAGTGTGTTTGTACACAACTTGCTCCCTGCTCCCAAAGAGTAGACCTCTAAAATGTGCTGAAACAGTCTGTGGTGAAACTAGGCCATTGTTCCCTCCCTCCCTTCCCTGCGAGGTCTGGTTCTAATCCTATATTTGAAGGAGCCACTTCCTCACTGACTCTGAATAGTCTCTAGGCTGGGCGGGGGGGAGGAAGTACTGACTAAAAATAACCCTTCCACTGTAACCATGGAAACCCGGGGAAGAGGGGGGGGGTGCAGTATTCAGACCCAATATCAGGGCCTGTCAGCTCTCAACTGGTCAGCTGCGCTAACTACCTAAGCCTAATAAAGGTAGTGTGTGTTCTTCACCTGGGCAGGTGTTAGCTCTCCTCAGCATGCGCTCCACTTGGCCCACGGTGTCCTCCCAGCATCCGGTGCTGGCCTGCATGTGGGGCTGCAGGTGGCCGAGACGCTCCTGGAGGTCCTGGTAGCCCTCCACAGTCACCTCCACCGCCTCCTTCGTCACCATCAGCTTCTCCAGGTCATCCTCCAGGATAATCATCCTAGTGGGGGGAAGAGGAGGTGAGATTAGGGTTTGGGGAGGAGGGGTTAGGGGAGGAGGAGTGAGGAGAGGATGGGGTGAGGGGTAAGGAAAGGGGGCTAAAGGCATCCGCATGCTTTCAGGCCGAAACAGAGTTCGTGCATATATTATGACTACATTTTGTGACGCTTTAGTTGGTTTTGGACTTCATCACACAACATCTTTTCTCAAGGCAAGCCGAAGTCGGTATTACGTCCCTTCGTCAGAGATTGTTGACCAATAGGGATTCTTCAATGAAGTTTCTGTTGTCATTCAATGAGAGACAACTTGTTTTCATGGACATTTTTCCATTGAGAAATACTGCACCAAACATCTTAGTTAGATGTAAAATTGTGTGACTGTTTTTTTATAAGATAAGTTTAATGCTAGCTAGCAACTCACCTTGGCTTACTGCATTTGCAGATGTAAAATTGTGTGACTAAGATCTCCTCTGCAAAAATGTCAAAATTAATGACACATTTATTGAGTTATCTTACATTAATTCAGACTATTTTGAGGAATCCAAAATGGACAAACAATAATATAGCCGATTTTTCCCCGTTTTTCAAGCAAAGGTTCTTTAAGGGAGTACGTGAGCACTCTCGTTCGTTTCACGCCAGCCGAACTGAAGCATACTGACGCCTTTAGACTGAGGGGTAAGGAGGGTATGGAGTAACAGGTGTTAGGGTTAGGAGGGCGAGGTTTGAGTAAGGGGTTAGGTTTGACTCACTCGTTGAGCAGGGCCCTGAGATGCAGCTGCAGGCTACGTACAGACGTGTGCAGTGTGTTGAGCTCTCTGCATTTCTGCTGAGCGCGCCCCACCCTGTCCGAGCCCTGCGTCCGGCGCTGCGTCTCAAAGTACCGGTGGAACTCGTAGCTACGCTGCATCTCGCCCAGGCAACCGGCCAGGGCACCGTGGAGAGGCTGTGTCACCGTGGCAACAGAGCGGTGTATGGGCGGAGGAGGGGTTTCACCTTTAACCCAGTCTTCCCTGGGCTCCTCCAGTCGTCGTGGTGACAGCAGCAGGGCCAATCGGCGGAAACATTCTGAGCTCTGCCCCACCCACAACTGGAACAGCACCTGGAGGACGGCAAGCCCACAGGGACAAACAGAGTAGCTAACACCCTCACTCTGACAATGCACCTCATTTCACCTATCAACCTGCGTCTAAATGATCTCTTCCTTCTATCTTTCTCAAACTTTATTTGCCACATGAGCCGAATACAACAAGTGTAGACTTTACCGTGAAATGCTTACTTACAAGCCCCTAACCAGCAGTGCAGTTCAAGAAGAAGAAAATATTGACCAAGTAGGCTAAAATAAAAAGTAATAATAAAAACACAATAAGAATAACGAGGCTATATACTGGGGGCACCAGTACCACCATAGTCCCTGTGCCCAAAGAAGCGACCTCTGTGGATCTGTATGCGAATTGGAGTGGGTCTAGGGTGTCCGGGAGGATGCTGTTGATGTGAGCCATGACCAGCCTTTCAAAGCACTTCATGGCTACTGATGTGAGTGCCGTGGGGCGGTAATCATTTAGGCAGGTTACCTTTGCTTCCTTGGGCACAGGGACTATGGTGGTCTGCTTGAAACATGTAGGTACTACAGACTCAGTCAGAGGTTGAAAGTGTCAGTGAAGACACTTGACAGTTGGTCTGTGCATGCTTTGAGTACACGTCCGGGTAATCCGTCTGGCCCAGCGGCTTTGTGAATGTTGACCTGTTTAAAAGGTTTTGTTCACATCGGCTACAGAGAGCGTTATCACACAGTTATCCAGAACAGCTGGTGCTCTCGTGCATGCTTCAGTGTTGCTTGCCTCGAAGCGAGCATAAAAATGCATTTAGCTCGCGTCACTGGGCAGCTTGCATCTGGGTTTCCCTTTGTAGTCGGTAATAGTTTTCAAGGCCTGCCACATCCGAGGGGTGTCAGAGTCAGTGTAGTAGGATTCAATCTTAATCCTGTATTGACGGTTTGCTTGTTTGATGGTTCGTCTGAGGGCATAGCGGGATTTCTTATAAGTGTCCAGATTAGTTTCCCGCTCCTTGAAAGTGGGAGCTCTAGGCCTTTAGCTCGATGTGGATGTTGCCTGTAATCCATGGCTTCTGGTTGGGATATGTACGTACAGTCACCGTGGGGACGACGTCGTCGATGCACTTATTGATGCAGCCAATGACTGAGGTGGTGTAGTCCTTAAATCCATTGTCTGTGCTAGCAAAACAGTCCTGTAGTCAGTGTTGCCAACTCCTCAGTAAGGAAAGTAGCTATTGGCTGTCCTAAAAGTAGCTAAATGACGTCATCACCTAATTTGCATAATTAGCCATGTAATTGTGATGGACGCTGTAGGAGAGAGGAATAACGTCATGGGAGAGACAAAACAAGTGAGTAAAAAACACCCTAAATATGTTTAGAACTACAAATGAGCAAGCTGAGAGAGTGGCACACACAGCGAATAAGAACCAGATATTTGAGGCCAAACTCTTCCTTCAGCACTTTATGGACCCCATTGTTAATCCCCGTCATAACAGAGGCATTGTCAGTCCCTATCCCCAGGAGATTCTCTTTTTTAAGACAACACTTTGAGGAAAGCCCAAACAGCACGGGCTATAGATTTGGCATCTCCTCCCTCCAACTCAACAAGCCCCAGACATGTTGATACAATTGTCTGCTTGGTGTCACTAAAGTACCTTACCACAATCCCCAGCTACATAGAAACCCTTACATCCGTGTACTCATCGAGGAGGAGGCTGAAACGCTGGTCAACCACATCTGCGACCAACTTTTTCAGAAAGTATGGTGCTAGAACATCATTAATCATTTTTGTGCACTTTGTCTTGTGCATGTTGAAGTGGGTAGCAGCAGTGGAGTCTGAGAAAGCAGCTCTACATGCTTCTCCAATGTGATCACATGCCAGCATGGAACAGTGTTCAGGAGAAGCTAATGCCTTGGTGGCCTCAGCCTTTTTTGCAGAGTCAATTTTTTAAAGCATAAATGGCAGCTTGTTCTGGGTGGAACTGTTATAAGGCTTTGCCTTTTGAGTATGTTTTTGAGTTGTAATGTGTTTCTTTACATCACTAAGTTTGGTATAGAAATCAGCCTTACAATACAGGCAGTGTGCCCATGTATCATCTTCAATATTCTATTTGATTATTTCCCCATTATTTAACCAGGTACACAAGTTGAGAACAAGTTCTCATTTACAATTGCGACCTGGCCAAGATAAAGCAAATCAGTTTGACACATACTCCATGTGTAACTCTGTGTTGTTGTAAAACAAACGTACAGTCAATAATACAGTAGAAAAATAAGTCTATATACAATGTGAGCAAATGAGCTGAGATAAGGGAGGTAAAGGCAAAAAAAAGGCCATGGTGGCAAAGTAAATACAATATAGCAAGTAAAACTCTGGAATGGTGGATTTGCAGTGGAAAAATGTGCAAAGTAGAGAGAAATAAACAGCTTCAACCAGCCTTTAAATTCAGGGTTCAATTCCCACTCCTTTCTGTATTTTTGAGTGTACAGTTTAGACTGAGACATGATGAGCTAGCCAGCTAGATGTTTAGCTTATGTCACACAGGCACACACACAGTGGACAAGGTGAGTAAGTGACTGACACTGTGTTAGTCAAATGCAGTGATTTATTTTAGACAAAAAACATTTTTCATTTACATCCCGCCCTGAATGTAGCCAGCGGCGGCTTCCCGCATGCGCGATTCATTTGCAGTCTGGACGCGGAGGGGTGAGCATCTCCTGCTCTGACTGCAGCTTGGAGGGCCTGCTAAGCGAGGAATGGGCCGCCTGTGAGTGCTTTGGGAAGGGGGTGAGGCCCACGGCAGCACCCGCTGCTCTTTCTCCAAAAGTCTCCAATAACACCAGAAAAAGTTGCCAAATTTGTCGCTAGTCGATTTTTAAAAAAATGTGTCGCTAGAGGGGTCTGAATACTCGCAAAATATAGCGACAGAGTCGCTTAGTTGGCAACACTGCCTGTAGTGTAGCATCCGCGTCATCTGACCAGTTCCATATTAAGCGAGTCACTGGTACTTCCTGCTTTAGTTTTTGCTTGTAAGCAGGAATCAGGAGGAGAGAATTGTGGTCTGATTTGCCAAATGGAGGGCAGGGGAGAGCTTTGTATGCATCTCTGTGTGTGGAGTAAAGGTGGGCTAGGATTTCACCCCCCCCTGGTTGCACATGTGACATGCTGGTAAAAATGATTTAAGTTCGCCTGCATTAAAGTCCCAAGCCACTAGGAGCGCCACTTCTGGGTGAGCATTTTCTTCTTTGCTTATGGCCTTATAGAGTTGGTTGAGAGCGGTCTTAGTGTCAGCTTCGCTTTGTGGTGGGAAATAGACGGCTACGAATAATACAGATGAGAACTCTTGGTAGATAGTGTGGTCCACAACTGATCATAAGGTGCTCTACCTCAGGTGAGCAATACCTTGACTTCTTTAATATAAGACATCGCACACCAGCTGTTATTGACAAAAAGACACACACCCCCACCCTTAGTCTTACCAGGGGTAGCGTCTCTTTTCTGCCGGTGCATGGAAAATCACGCCAGCTCTATATGGTCTGTTTCTTCGTTCAGCTTTATCTCCGTGAAACATAGGATGTTACAGTTTTTAATGTCCCGGTAGGATAATCTTAATAATAGGTCATCAATTTTATTTTCTAACGATTGCACGTTAGCAAGGAGAATGGAAGGCATTGGGAGTTTACTCACTCGCCTCAGTCTTCTCAGAAGGATCCCCGATCTGCGTCCCCTTTTCTTCACGCAAAAGGCGTAGATCTGGGCCTGTTCCAGTGAAAGCAGGATATCCTTCTTGTCGGACTCGCTATCTATATAAAAGCAAGTTCTCTATCCCAAATCTAACCCAATCTCGTCCGTCCGTCTTACCTTGAGGGCAGGGAGGCTGTAGTCATCGGTGAGCTCCTGTGCCTCCTCGTCAGTCAGGTGCTCTGTCCCCAGGCCCATCCCCAGCTCCTTCAGAGGCACCGCAGACACGTAGTTGGTCACATTGTCGATCTCAGAGTTCAGGGGGTACGTGGGTACGAGTTAAGGAGCCATCAGCTCACAGATTGACACTCATATATTAAATGACCTGCCAAACTGGTCAAACAGAATATATCCTCTAACACACATTCACTCAAGTATAACACGAAAGGGGTTACAGATAGAAATCAATATTTAGTGCTTGCATTGTTTAATTCCTGCATAAGTTGAGTCTGGCAATACCCCCCCCTCTCTGAGTGTGTGTGTGAAGGATATGCTTTGAGCATGTGGCACGTGGCTCGGCGGGAGGCTCTGAAGGCCGAGCGGAGTGCACGATACACCGCCTTCCGCAGGCCAATCAACTGCTGCCCCCGTGGCCCTGCCCCCAGCCCCGCCCTACTAAAGGAGCTGGCCGCACTCACCCTGTCGAGCAGACTTGACAAGTGAAATGTGATACAACTGTGCAGACGTCCCAGAAAGGCAGGTAAGCACACGCAACACGACATGCTAACAACATGCTAATAACACGTTTATGACTGAGTCAACAGGACAGGCTAACAACATACGACACGGTTATGACAAAATGCTATCACAAAACAAACAAAGACGAATACAGTGACAATGCTGTCCTACCGACAATACTACAGAGACTGAACAGTGAAACAGAGAGTAGGGTGGGGAGGAACGGGCTGTGGAACAGGCAGGGAAAGGTAAAAAGTGGGCCCTTCAGGTAATGATAAACTAAGATAATAATAGGTACTAGCCTAAGTGCTAACCTTATAGTAGGGTAGATAAAAGTGCTAGTGTGTGAAAGTGGACAGTAACGTTAAGGACAGAGTACGAAACTCACAGCAGGGTTAGCATGCACACTTACAACACGAGTAGGAAGATGAGGATGCACACTACCACTATGGATGAAGTAGATAGATAGTAGATCAAATGGTCCACTTACAGGGTGAACCCTCGAGAGATGACCTCTGTCTCCTGTAGTAGTCTCAGGGACTTGCGGGCCAGGCTGGTCAGAGCCTTACTGTTCAGCACCATGGTCTGCAGCTCGGAGGCCTGGGCGTGTGCTGCTCTCTGCATCCTCCCCTGTCTCCAAAGCCCCGCCCCTCGCAGCCCCACCCAGCCCATGACTGCAGCACACCACGGGATCACAGCCAGAGACCAGGCCCCGGCAGAGAGAGAGGACAGGCCTAGTAACACTGCAGCCAGGCCCACCAGCACTGCTACATCCCTGAGAGAGAAGAGAAAGAGAGAAAAAGAGAGAAAGAAAGAGAAAGAGAGAAAGAAAACCAAGACAGAAAGAGATGGAATGTTAGTGTCTGCTGTGTGAACATGTAGATATTTATGTGTGTGTGTGTTTGTGACTAAGTTAGGATCTGTGTTTGGGGCGTACCACTGCGAGGGAGAGGCGAGGAGACGCGGGCAGGGCAGGGAGTTGTCTCGTCTGGGTGAGCCGGAGGGCGAGGCGCCCAGGGTGAGCAGGCTGGGGTCTAACAGCTCGATGAGCTCCACATCCTCCTGGAGCAACACATCCTGGTCCAGGATACACTGCACCGCGTACTGGCCAAACAAACAGTCCTATAGGGAGGGAGAGAGAGAAAGAGGGATTGGACACAGAGAGAACGAATATAAGAACATGTGTCTTTGGGATGAAGTCACTTAAAGTTCTATGGTTAGTCCCATGGTGACCCTTACCAGCTGCTGCTCCAGCCTATGGGCAGAGGCAGCCTGGTGGAACGGGCTCCGCCTCCACAAGGCATCAGCCAATCTCCATAGACGTCCTCCCTGCCAATAACAGAGGATGGGTCAGGTGGGGAAGAGACAGGAGCTAATAAGGGGAACAGAGTAATCAACCAGGCATAATTCTGCAAATGAATAAGTCACACATCCTTCATACGAACAGCAGAAGACACAGCCTACTACATCTGTGAGAGCAAACTGGGGAATGAGCTCTGGCCATCAACTACAAATAATGCTCATAACACACACACACACATTCCTAAGAAACATTTTCTTAATTCCAGGGCATATCCCAGGAAACAGGCTCTTTGAAACACCAACAATGAGTGACTAATTGTGTGTGTGTGTGTGTGTGAACCCCCCCCCAACACACATAAACACCCTCCATTCCCCCCTAGTTGATAGTCTGCCAGGTTCCAATAGGAGATTCACTGTAAACAAACAAAGTAAACAGAACAATATTCTAATCACTAGCATACAAACAGAGTAATTATGAGCATTCCAACTAAATTGTACAATTTGATATGCTGCTATTAACTAAACAATTCTCCAAAATATCTATATTAGAAATCCTGAACCCCTTCATTTAGCCATAATATAGTGTGAGTGAATTAAAATGCCTACAGCGAGTCACACAATCTAGTGATGAGAATAGCTTATTTTCCTCACAGTATTTTCTATCCTTTGGGGAAAGTAGCAGTACTATCCCATACAGTCATTGGTACTATCAGTATCAGACAACATCACCACTAAGGAGGCATATTTCAGGCTGAGTCCCAAATGGCAGCCTATTCCCTATATATAGTGCGCTATTTTTGACCCAGGCCTGTAGGGATTCAGTGTTCCAGCCAGGCTACAGTTGTTCATGAATAAGTTTCCACTCGGTAAAGGTCTAGGATCAGCTCACCCTCTCCCAATCCTAACATTAACCATTAGTGTAGAAAATGCAAAACTGAACCAAGATCAGCATCTACGGGCAACTTCACCCTTACTATTGATCCAGACTGGCTTGGGTGTGTTTTCTACCCTGAATGACTGTTATTGGGAGATTGGGACGCAGTGTGTTAATGGCCAGCAGGCTGCAGGGCTATTGATTATGGGTCTGAGTCGGAGCTGCAGGACTGGGTGTTCACGCTACACTAAACAACCACAGCAGGAACAGAACATGGCATCTAAACCACCCCCCAGAGAGAGGGTAGTGTGTTGTGTGTTAGTCGTGAAAGGGGAGGCCCCTGTAGGCGTTTTCAGTCTCTACTACTCACTCATCTCAATCTTATATTCCCCATCCAAACATTAAGGCAGGAGACAGAGAAGGGCCACACAGAAAAACACAGACAGCGGAATGCAAACACAGTGACACAAACAACCAACACATCACTAGTAAGTACAGTTCATTTCCTGGTCCTGCTCTTTAGTATTCCGCTGGCGTCACCCAGGGGAACATTCCCGAGTCTTTGTGCTCCCCGTCTGCCGTGTGAGAGGATGGAAAAAATACTCTGCAAAGACGTGTGTGAGAGAGACTGTGACATTTATGTATGTGTTCTAAATCTTATATCCATATTGCCATAAAACCTCAACGCTTGATCTTCTCTCCATCTCACTCTCTTATGACTCCAGGATTTGAAAGAGGAGACTAGGCAGGTTGGTGGTGAAGTTTTTATTGCAAATAAACTTCAACTGACCTCGTCCTGCCTCCTCTCTCTTCAGTTAGCTGTCTCGTCCTGCCTCCTCTCTCTCTTCAGCTGTCTCCTCTCTCTCTTCAGTTAGCTGTCTCGTCCTGCCTTCTCTCTCTCTTCAGTTAGTTGTCTCGTCCTGCCTTCTCTCTCTCTTCAGTTAGCTGTCTCGTCCTGCCTTCTCTCTCTTCAGTTAGCTGTCTCGTCCTGCCTTCTCTCTCTCTTCAGTTAGCTGTCTCGTCCTGCCTTCTCTCTCTCTTCAGTTAGCGGTCTCGTCCTGCCTTCTCTCTCTCTTCAGTTAGCGGTCTCGTCCTGCCTTCTCTCTCTCTTCAGTTATCTGCCTCGTCCTGCCTCCTCTCTCTTCAGTTATCTGCCTCGTCCTGCCTCCTCTCTCTTCAGTTATCTGCCTCGTCCTGCCTCCTCTCTCTTCAGTTAGCTGTCTCGTCCTGCCTCCTCTCTCTTCAGTTAGCTGTCTCGTCCTGCCTCCTCTCTCTTCAGTTAGCTGTCTCGTCCTGCCTCCTCTCTCTTCAGTTAGCTGTCTCGTCCTGCCTCCTCTCTCTTCAGTTAGCTGTCTCGTCCTGCCTCCTCTCTCTTCAGTTAGCTGTCTCGTCCTGCCTCGGCTCTCTTCAGTTAGCTGTCTCGTCCTGCCTCCTCTCTCTTCAGTTAGCTACCTCGTCCTGCCTCCTCTCTCTTCAGTTAGCTACCTCGTCCTGCCTCCTCTCTCTTCAGTTAGCTGCCTCGTCCTGCCTCCTCTCTCTTCAGTTAGCTGCCTCGTCCTGCCTCCTCTCTCTTCAGTTAGCTGCCTCCTCCTCTCTCTTCAGTTAGCTGCCTCGTCCTGCCTCCTCTCTCTTCAGTTAGCTGCCTCGTCCTGCCTCCTCTCTCTTCAGTTAGCTGTCTCGTCCTGCCTCCTCTCTCTCAGTTAGCTGTCTCGTCCTGCCTCCTCTCTCTTCAGTTAGCTGTCTCGTCCTGCCTCCTCTCTCTTCAGTTAGCTGTCTCGTCCTGCCTCCTCTCTCTTCAGTTAGCTGTCTCGTCCTGCCTCCTCTCTCTTCAGTTAGCTGTCTCGTCCTGCCTTGGCTCTCTTCAGTTAGCTGTCTCGTCCTGCCTTCTCTCTCTTCAGTTAGCTGTCTCGTCCTGCCTTGGCTCTCTTCAGTTAGCTGTCTCGTCCTGCCTCCTCTCTCTTCAGTTAGCTGTCTCGTCCTGCCTCCTCTCTCTTCAGTTAGCTGTCTCGTCCTGCCTTCTCTCTCTCTCTTCAGTTAGCTGTCTCGTCCTGCCTCCTCTCTCTTCAGTTAGCTGTCTCGTCCTGCCTTCTCTCTCTCTTCAGTTAGCTGTCTCGTCCTGCCTCCTCTCTCTTCAGTTAGCTACCTCGTCCTGCCTTGGCTCTCTTCAGTTAGCTGTCTCGTCCTGCCTCCTCTCTCTTCAGTTAGCGAGCAGGAAATTGTGGCATAAAGAACCTTGTACTGTCTGGAAATATACACCAGGCAATCGTCCATGTTAACCCGCGCACACACTGCATCTCTATCTGGGCTACAGGATGTTGGACAAGGAATAACCATATCTTTGCCATTAACCCATAGGAATCCCCATCCAGTTGACTACTTGACTAATTGAAAATGGTGGATGATAGCAATGACCAATAACAATGGCAACGGGTGTTTAAACGGGTTATATCCATGATGAGTCCTCCATGAGAATAATTCCCATACGCTCCTCCGTATAACAGGCTCTCAGAGAGGAAGCATGACACGGACGGACGGAAAGTTCCCGGAGGAGGCTAATGTGACATCATTTCCTGTCCCACACGGGAAAAAAATAGAGAAACAGGAAAAGGAATGCACTCAGAGTCATGTGACCACACGCTGGCCAGAACCCTGTCCCCCTACATAGAAATAGGGGTGTGTTCAAGATGTTTCAAACATTGCTTGAGGGCTCTAAAGATATTTAAATGACTGCATACTGTACAGTAGCTGGGTATCATTAGCAAAGCGCTATGATTGTGCATATGTATATTACAGTACATATTACACAAGCCACTCACACCACAGAGGCATACACATGTTCGCACAAGTAAAAACAAGGTCGGACAAATACATGTACACACTAACACGCAACAGCATGACCGTAGAAGACTTTAATGCACTCCAGATATCAGTAATCTAATTCAGCCCCAGTGAATCAGAGAGCGCGAGAGGGAGCGTGAGAGAGAGGGAGCACGAGAGAGGACAGAAAGACTATTTTCCTTTTACAGAGTTTCCTAAACAGGACTAGGAATTCCCCTCAGCACTAATAGAGAAATTTGACCAAATAGACAGAGCCTATCCCTGGAATAGGGGACAGTAGTGTGTGTGTAGAACAGACAAATACCTTGCTCTGAATCTGTTGCTCTCTTTCCTCCATGATCCCTGTCTTGTCTGTCTGCCAGCCGTGTAGGAGTGTGAATGAGTGAGTGTGTGTGATATGTTTTCATTGTTTGGAATCAATAGCAGATGTAATTACTTTCTGTCTGCCTGCATGAATGTACAGGGAGTTGGTCAAGCACACATACAACACCCCAAGGCTATGCGATCATAGTGGGGGTTCCTTATGGTAGCAGTGATGGGTGTGTTTGTGTGTGTGTGGGGGGGTCACTCACTGTGGGTTTGGACAGGCTGTCCTGGAGGGAGGTCGTCCCCCCCTCTCCTCCTCCACACTCGTCCTCCTGAGACACTGTGGGACACGCCTCAAAGTCTGTGTGTCCTAGATCCTGCAGGTAGTGGAAGAGCGGAGAGTTCTGGAAAGAGAGAGAGGGGAGAGTGTGTAGAGAGAGCAAGATAAAGAGAGAAAGAGAGAGAGAGGGGGAAGAGAAAAAAAGAGTGTGAAAGGGTAGAAGGAGGATGGGAGAGGAGAGAGAGATTTAGACATATGTCAGCTTTTGTTCCTGCTCTTCCCAATCAATTCTCTGCTACAGATGTCCCAAGATACAGGCAGCTGTTCTTAGAAGTGTCACAACCCAGCAGGCACTGCAAGTGCTAGGAAGACCATCCCTGGTCTGCTGTAGCGTTACGTTCCAATTACCGTCTGGACTCACACGCTCATTCTCCACCCTCTCTCCCATTCGCCTTGCCAATCCATGCAGATTTCAGTCACGCTCTTTCACACTTGACTTCCATACATAAACACAGAGACCTTGATGCTGCGGGCACAACAGCCACTCAGATGACAAACTAGAAAAGGAAATCATCTATTCTCTCTGCTCAAGTCTTGTTCGTCATGGGCAACTAATTGTATTACTGTGTGCAGCTGCATGTTTTTTATTGATTAGCTATGGTTTTTTGGAAACATGGGACGAGTTAGCTAAGGGCTAAACTTATGCTGAACAAAGATATGCTAATGTTAAAAGCCTAGAAGAGAACAGAACACCCTATGTATGTGAACTACCTACCCATCGCTAAACCTCCCCCTGGCCCTAAGCATCTTGCCTCTTTCAATACCCGTTTCTTACACCTAATCTGCTCCAAAGTCCATTATTTCAATCCAACAATGGAATTAAACACAATAATCTAAGATCCTTGCATAAAAGAGCATTCATCATGATCAAGTGTTAAAGCTCAGCTTAAAGTGGGACTGACTGGAAGTGTGTGTGTGTGTGTGTGTGTGTGTGTGTGTGTGTGTGTGTGTTTCCAGCAGGGATGAGCAAATCACTGTCCTGCATCACAGCATCCCAGGTCAGACTCCCACCTCAATCTCCCTACAATAGAGATGTGCAGCAGCAAAGTGGGCCTTTTGATCTCTACCTCTCCCCTGTTTGCCCCTAGAACAACGTACTGTGGGCCTTTTGATCTCTACCTCTCCCCTGTTTGCCCCTAGAACAACGTACTGTGGGCCTTTTGATCTCTACCTCTCCCCTGTTTGCCCCTAGAACAACGTACTGTGAGCCTTTTGATCTCTACCTCTCCCCTGTTTGCCCCTAGAACAACGTACTGTGAGCCTTTTGATCTCTACCTCTCCCCTGTTTGCCCCTAGAACAACGTACTGTGGGCCTTTTGATCTCTACCTCTCCCCTGTTTGCCCCTAGAACAACGTACTGTGGGCCTTTTGATCTCTACCTCTCCCCCGTTTGCCCCTAGAACAACGTACTGTGGGCCTTTTAATCTCTACCTCTCCCCTGTTTGCCCCTAGAACAACGTACTGTGGGCCTTTTGATCTCTACCTCTCCCCTGTTTGCCCCTAGAACAACGTACTGTGAGCCTTTTGATCTCTACCTCTCCCCTGTTTGCCCCTAGAACAACGTACTGTGAGCCTTTTGATCTCTACCTCTCCCCTGTTTGCCCCTAGAACAACGTACTGTGGGCCTTTTGATCTCTACCTCTCCCCTGTTTGCCCCTAGAACAACGTACTGTGGGCCTTTTAATCTCTACCTCTCCCCTGTTTGCCCCTAGAACAACGTACTGTGGGCCTTTTGATCTCTACCTCTCCCCTGTTTGCCCCTAGAACAACGTACTGTGGGCCTTTTGATCTCTACCTCTCCCTGTTTGCCCCTAGAACAACGTACTGTGGGCCTTTTAATCTCTACCTCTCCCCTGTTTGCCCCTAGAACAACGTTTGCCCCTACTGTGGGCCTTTTGATCTCTACCTCTCCCCTGTTTGCCCCTAGAACAACGTACTGTGGGCCTTTTGATCTCTACCTCTCCCCTGTTTGCCCCTAGAACAACGTACTGTGGGCCTTTTGATCTCTACCTCTCCCCTGTTTGCCCCTAGAACAACGTACTGTGGGCCTTTTAATCTCTACCTCTCCCCTGTTTGCCCCTAGAACAACATACTGTGGGCCTTTTAATCTCTACCTCTCCCCCGTTTGCCCCTAGAACAACGTACTGTGGGCCTTTTAATCTCTACCTCTCCCCCGTTTGCCCCTAGAACAACGTACTGTGGGCCTTTTGATCTCTACCTCTCCCCCGTTTGCCCCTAGAACAACGTACTGTGGGCCTTTTAATCTCTACCTCTCCCCCGTTTGCCCCTAGAACAACGTACTGTGGGCCTTTTAATCTCTACCTCTCCCCCGTTTGCCCCTAGAACAACGTACTGTGGGCCTTTTAATCTCTACCTCTCCCCCGTTTGCCCCTAGAACAACGTACTGTGGGCCTTTTGATCTCTACCTCTCCCCTGTTTGCCCCTAGAACAACGTACTGTGGGCCTTTTGATCTCTACCTCTCCCCTGTTTGCCCCTAGAACAACGTACTGTGGGCCTTTTGATCTCTACCTCTCCCTGTTTGCCCCTAGAACAACGTACTGTGGGCCTTTTAATCTCTACCTCTCCCCTGTTTGCCCCTAGAACAACGTACTGTGGGCCTTTTAATCTCTACCTCTCCCCTGTTTGCCCCTAGAACAACGTACTGTGGGCCTTTTAATCTCTACCTCTCCCCTGTTTGCCCCTAGAACAACGTACGGGCACTGGCATAACAACAATTTGCCCACAATTAGGAAATAATAACCAATTGTATGCTCCAATTTTACCAAGGCGACACCTGACCCAATTTCCAACCAGCTGCGGACACTCCTCATCCGTAGGATCAGAGAAAACGAAACATCTCCGTGCTTCTACATCTGGATAGCAAGTCATTTGCCTACCCTGATAGATCCACCTATAATACGTTATCATGATTACACACCCCGATCCAAGCATGACATGATGGGCTAAAGTTACTCACTTGCATGATCGGACGGTATCGGTGGTGCACATGTTGACACATCAGGCTGTCAGACGTTTCGACCAGCTAACGTTATTCCCTTACTGCGTCGCATAAAGCACCACACACTCTCCACGCCAACTATGATGATGAAACAGCACACTGTCCCATGATAAGAAAAGCTACTTAGCAGTCAGGCAGGATTGGCTAGGCTACACGGCCAATTTAGCTCGGATTTATGTCTCAGCTACGCATAACGGGTGTGTAAACGCCAATGGGTAAACGTTTCTCATGGCCATGCTAATAAGCTAGCTAACGTTAGCGAGCAAGCTACTCTGACAGTCTGGTCAACCACGCCAATTTCATCACGCAGAATGAATCAGAAAACCTATACAAACTCGGGCTTGACACACGTTAACGGAACATATGCGCCCGAATAAAAACACAAACCTCAAATACCACATCTTCATCAAACTCCTCAGTCATTGCTCTCCGCCATCGATATACAACCGTTACGCATTCTGGGATTGTAGTCGTTTATAAACGACAAGAAGTGAACATTTGAAGCAGTTGCTAACCCCTGTTTGCTGCACAAAACAAACTCCTCGGAAAAACAACATTTCCCACAATCCAAATCGCCCAACGCTTCCCGGAGAACCTCGGTGTTCGAGCAGCAGAGACAGGATCCTCCAGTGGTCACACGGGGAAATGCAACGTCCTCAGCCGGGAGCAAGGGAAGGAAACAGCGCAGTGGACGAAACTCCAGAAAACTGGAAAAGGGGGGACTAGAGGAAACAGTTTATTCACGTTTCAGTCGGTGATATAAGCGACATTTAGCTTCTTTTTATGTTGTTTACCTGGTGTTCTTTGAGAGTGACTGACAATGGCGCCTGAAAAAGAAAATTCCCGAAATTCCGTGCCGTCCCATTGAAAGCAAGTTTACTCATGGAGTAAAGAAAGGAGCAAGTCGGGAGTCATGAGCACAGGTTTGTTTCCTGGATGGCTAAGTAGTTGCATTTTGTCGACAAAGCAGTTTATTTGAGTGCGTTTGCAGTTAAGAGTATTACCAAGCAAATCCAGAAAAGAAAAAACATTTACGTTATGTTACTTTTGCAGCAACATAGCTCAGCTTTTCCAGGTTATTACATTGTAATGACTGTTTTTCATAATGATAACGTTACCTCTCCGAAGGCATAGTGGTGGCAAAAATGAGCAGTTTTCACCCGCTCATGATTTAGGGAGAACAGTCATTCTGGTTAGAATACTCCAACAAGAGTACATGCAACACAATTGATGCATCAGCCAAATGCGAAGAGAGAAAGAGAGCGTGTATGAGAGGGCAGATACATTCAGCTCCTTTGTGTAACATCTCTCCTCCTGTTTTGATGCAGTCAGATGCGCTATTGATTTTTTTTCAAACTTTCAAACGTGGTTATATAACTTAAAGCAGCGATTGTCAACCACTAAACCGATGACTTTTCAATACGTTGAGGCAAAGGGGATTTGGCACTGAAGTTTACAGATTTTTTCCATGAGTAAATTAGCTAGAGGGTCATTCAGGCTTCATGCACATCCGCTCCGTGACTCCGCTTCTCGTGGTGTAGCACTCGCCCGGCCAGTCAGTAGCCCTGATCCAGCCCAGTCGAGCAGAAAACGAGGCCATATCCTTTTGGCCATCTCATTATGGATAGCATATAGGACGCACATATTTCACAACACACACACAGCCATCTTCAAAATCAGTCAGTGCAATGAAATCGCCCAGGTCATACTCGGCAAAAGGTTCGACAACATTTTGAACCAGAGTGAGCAAACAGACTAGGACACGGAGGACGCATGCAGCGAGATGACACGGGGTTCTACTTGAGTTAGTGCCATTGAAGCTGAAAACACATTTTCTTCACCGAACATAAACAAGCCAGACAACTCCGGTCAACGCAATGGTTCTCCCACAATTCACAGAACCTAAGGTCTGAAAAAACGGAAATGTTAAAAGCGAAATATCAAACTAGACGACTGTTGGGTGATTCCTCACCAAACTAGAACAAAATAAAATGAATACCACGATTTGGGGGATTTTCACAAAATGTAATCCATATAATTGTTGACATATATTTGACATTTGTATCTTAAAGCATAATTGAGAAAAAATTAATTGAAGTTGGAATATTTGTGACTTTTTGAACTTAGCCGAAATGTATTTTTTCCCATTATCCTTTAAGACTCCATAATGTTTCATCTGTAGGTGCAATTTAGCAAAAGTTGGTGTCATATGAAGCTTTATGGCTTGCTCTGTAATATTAGTAGTCTTTTGATTTCAATAACACATTTCTTACATACAGTACCAATCAAAAGTTTAGACACACCTACTCATTCCAGGGTTTTCTTTATTTTTGACTATTTTCTACATTGTAGAATACTAGTGAAGACATCAAAACTATGAAATAACACATATGGAATCATGTAGTAATCAAAAATGTGTTAAACACATTTTTCTAAGTAGCCACCCTTTGCCTTGGTGACAGCTTTACACACGCTTTGCATTCTCTCAACCAGCTTCATGGGGTAGTCACCTGGAATGTATTTAAATTAACAGGTGTGCCTTGTTAAAAGTTCATTTGTGGAATTTCTTTCCTTAATGTGTTTGAGCCAATCAGTTGTGTTGTGACAAGGTAGGGGTGGTATACAGAATATATCCCTATTTGGCAAAAGACCAAGTCCATATTATGGCAAGAACAGCTCAAGTAAGCAAAGAGAAATGACAGTCCATCTTTACATTAACACATGAAGGTCAATCCGGAACATTTTGAAAGTTTCTTCAAGTGCAGTCGCAAAAGCCATCAAGCGATATGATTAAGGACCGCCACAGGAAAGAAATACCCAGAGTTACCTCTGCTGTAGAGGATACGTTCATTAAAGGTAACTGCACCTCAGATCGCAGCCCAAATAAATGCTTCACAGAGTTCAAGTAACAGACACATCTCAAGGTCAACTGTTCAGAGGAGACTGTGTGAATCAGGCCTTCATGGTCGAATTTCTGCAAAGAAACCACTACGAAAGGACAACAATAATAAGAAGAGACTTTCTTGGGCCAAGAAACACGAGCAATGAACATAAGACCCGTGGAAATCTGTCCTTTGGTCTGATGAGTCCAAATATTAAATCCAACCGCTGTGTCTTTGTGAGACGCAGAGTAGGTGAACGTTTTGATCTCCGCATGTGTGGTTCCCACCGTGAAGCATGGAGGAGGTGTGATGGTGTTGGGGTGCTTTGCTGGTGACACTGTCAGTGATTTATTTAGAGTTCAAGACACACTTAACCAGCATGGCTACCACAGCATTCTGCAGCAAAATGCCATACCATCTGGTTTGGGCTTAATGGGACTATCATTTTTTTCAACAGGACAATGCCCCAAAATCCACCTCCAGGCTGTGTAAAGTCTATTTGACCAAGGAGAGTGATGGGGTGCTGCATCAGATGACCTGGGCTCCATAATCACCCAACCTCAACCCAATTAAGATGGTTTTGGATGAGTTGGATCACAGAGTGAAGGAAAAGCAGCCAACAAGTGCTCAGCATATGCGGGAACTCCTTCAAGACTGTTGGAAAAGCATTCCTCATGAAGCTGGTTGAGAGAATGCCAAGAGTGTGCAAAGCTGTCATCAAGGCAAAGGGTGGCTACTTTGAAGAATCTCAAATATAAAATATATCTTTATTTGTTTTACACTCTTTTTGGTTACTACATAATTCCATATGTGTTATTTCATAGTTTTGATGTCTGTCACGCCCTGACCTTAGTTATCTTTGTTTTCTTTATTATTTTGGTTAGGTCAGGATGTGACAAGGGTGGTTTGTGTAGCTTCTGTATTGTCTAGGGGTTTTTGTATGTCATGGGGTTGTTGTATATCTAGGGGTTGTCGTATATCTAGGTGTTTATATGTCTATTGTTGCCTAGATTGGTTCCCAATCAGAGGCAGCTGTTTATCGTTGTCTCTGATTGGGGACCATATTTAGGTAGCCATATTCCTTGGGTATTTTGTGGGTTATTGTCTATGTGTAGTTGCCTGTCAGTACGCGTGTCACATAGCGTCATGTTCAGTTTGTTGTTTTGTATAGTTTGTTCAGTGTTTATTCTTCATTAAAAGAAGTATGTATTCTTATCACGCTGCGCCTTGGTCTCCTCGTTATGACGAACGTGACAATGTCTTCATTATTATTCTACAATGTAGAAAATAGTAAAAATAAAGAAAAACCCTTGAATGAGTAGGTGTTTCCAAACTTTTGACTGGTTCTGTACATTTATAAATATTGAAAAATTAAACATGAATTTTGAAAATATACACTTGATTTGGCAAATGTTTCAATATATTGTTGAACATAATATACTTTACCTGCATATCAAAGTTCTAGAATATAATCTTTGCTACTTTTAGAGTTATGCAGAATGATCCAGTTTGTAACCATTACCAACAGAGTGAATGTGAAAATGGATTAAAAATGGTCACCCTCTGTGATTTGCAATGATACAAGTAAAGGGAGGGCTGTAATTGGTTACATTGCCTACTATGCCAATTTCTCTGTATAAAATGTGCCATAAGTATAAAACTAGCAGAGAATATGTTCAACAATATATTGTAAAATGTGCCAAATCAAACATTGTATATTTTCAATATTCATGTTTATATTTTGCAATATTCATAAATGTATTTAAGAAATGTGTTGTTAAAATCAAAATACTATTCATATCACAGAGCAAGTGGTAAAGCTTCATATGACACACACTTTTACTTTGTAGCGTCTACAGATGAAACACTATGGAGTCTTAAAGGAGGCCTGGTTAAGGCCCAAACGTCTTCAATTAATGATCTATTATGTTTTATGATACAAATGCCAAATATATGTCAATAAAACATCCTCCAAAGGACCCTTATATGAATTACATTTTGTGGATAGAAAAAAAAAATCAGGATCTTATTTTGTTCTAGTTTCGTGAGGAATCCTCCTTTATGGAGAGCCGCCTGTAAAGCTTCTCTGCCACCTCAGAGGATTTGCAGTAGCCAGTCTCTTTCCTCACTTTTAATCAGCAACTGATTTAGGATGTAATCCAGGTTTGTGCACTTTCTGGGAAATCAATGGCATTAGCCTAATTCATCTGATCTATTACGTAGGTCTACTAGGACAAAAACAAAGTAACAGAGTAAGACAGCTGCCCTCAATGACTTGTGCGTCCATATATTAGGGAATCAGTGGATTAACTGTATATTAAGAGAACTCTTGGCAATGCCATAGATTATCATGTATGTAACATTTGTCTACCACTGGTGATTCCTAACACCTTAGGAGGAGAGGTGTGGTGCTATAGTGTTTCATAACCATCATGAGGATCGTCATTCTTCACCTGATATTGAAGGACCTTCAATGCAGGAACGAGTGTCTCATATTCAATGCAGAGGTCTGTATTCATAATCCAGTTATCCATGTAGTGCAGTCTCAACCTGCCACGGGCGTGTCTGGTGCCCGCTTAGAGACACATTCACACAGTAATTGCATTTACCGTCAAGGTGTTTTATTTGTGGGAGATGTGATGTCGCTTAGGTTATAGTTCATTTTTTTGATTGTTCAGCTTTTCTGTACAGACAGAACACAGCCAATATATGAGTACAGGAATCATTTGGTTCTTTCATTCCTTCACATTCCTTCGCGCCCAACCTTCCTTAGTGAGCTAAAAATCCCATTGACCTCTAGGGGTTGAGCCTCTGACCCTTGCCCTGTCCCCTCTTACCCCACGAGGTGTCTCTGTGCTGCTGCTGACTGGTTGGTATGTGTCGATGAGGTGTTAGGGGGGGGGGGGGGGGGGGTTCAAGGGATATCCAGGGTAGTGCGTGCATTACAGCAGGGCAGTGGAATGTGCTCTGTTTTGCTTTTTGCCTCCCGTTTGTGCCTTTAAGCAGCCATAAAGGTTAAAGGGTCAATTCTTTCTTTTCCTCCTGTGACTTGTGTGTTTTTAGCAGCCCCCCTCCCCAGCATTGTCTAATGTCTACTCCTCACTCTTCCTCCTCCTCTAATTCTCTACAGGTGTGAAGAAGCCGCCAGTGGCTCCCAAACCCAAACTCGCCCCCTCGGTGAAGCTCTCGCCTCCTCCCATCGCTCCCAAACCTGATCTTCTCCTCTCCCAGCCTTCCCAACCCTCCCCCCTTCTTACCCAACCCTCCCCTGCCGCGCTAAAGAGAGCCAAACCTGCTGTGGCGCCCAAACCATGCCTCTCCAAACCCTCTGCCCCTCCAGCCCCGGCTTCTCCCCCACCCCTCAGACCCAGAGTACCCCAAACCCCATCCCAGGAGTGCCGAGGGGCTGGGGACCACAGCCTCTCCTTCCTCAACTCCAAAAACGGGATCCTGTCGCAGCCCATCCTGCGCGACTCGGACTACATCATTCCTACGTGCTCCTGCGGACTCCAGGACTGCTCCCAATGCAAACGACTAGGGAATGGGAACGTTACAGTGGTCGGGAGCGATACGCTCGGCTCCTGGCCAAACGGGAATGCCACGGAAAGCACTGGAACACTGGTAGCCAATCGGCCGGGTAAAACAGAGAACGGAGACAGTGAGGAGAGCGGAGGAGTGACCAACACCCTCCATCTCAGGCCCAAGGACAAACCTCAGAGACAGGAGGGGCAGAGGGATGGAGAGGGGAGCAGGAATGAAGAGAAGCTGCAGGGGAACAAAGAGGAGAGACAGAAGAACCAGAAAGGACAGGAGGGTCAGCAGTATCAGACTGGTTCAGGGGACCAGTCATGTAATGTTCTTGAGGTGGCAGAGACACTTACACAGACTGAGACTAAAGCTTCTAATGCAGAACATACATACACTGACAGCTGTAATATAGACTGCAATGAGACCGACACCATTCCCACTCCCCTCATCCTCCCACTGGAAGTCTCCCCTATCCGCAACCCCCCACAGACAGTCCCTCCCACCCGCACCCCCTCTCAGACAGTCCCTCCCACCCGCACCCCCTCTCAGATAGTTCCACCCACCCGCACCCCCCACACATTTTACCCCCCACCCTCGCCCCTCCCAGGTGGACAGTGAGCCTGACAGCACCCCCTCCCACACAGACAATAGTACACAGTGTTCCAGAATACCCAGGCTACCCACTGACCTCTCGTTCCCTGCTGCCCCCAGTAAGCCCCTGCCCGTGCCGCTGCCACGTAAGCCCCGTAAGCCAGCCCTGGTAAGGCAGGACGGCCTGGAGGCCAGCACCCATGAGGGGGAGACAAAGAACCGCACACAGGGGGGAGGGGTGGGGGAGTCTGAGGGGAGTGGGGGGAGATGTGTCGCCTCAGAGAAGGAAGAACACACCCAGGGAGTGTATGACAGTCCCTCTCCATCCCAGGGCCCCGAAGTTGAAGAGGAGCCTCAACCTGTGCCTCCACCTAGACAGAAGTCCCTCTCCCCCCGCCTCCACAGAGCCATCCACTGTCCCCCCTCCCTCAACCGAAACACCTCCCACTCTCTGGACTTGCTCTCTCAGCCTGAGCTTAACGCACTGACCTCAGAGAGAAGAGGAGGAGGAGGGGAGGAAGAGGAGGAGAAGGAAGAAGAAGTTGAGGAAGGGTACGGAGACTTTGAGCGCTACCCCATCACCCGGAGCCTGCCCAAACAGATCAAGCTCAGCTGCCGCCCACCCCCCGTCGGTATGACAATGAAGGCCAGCTCAGCGGAAGAGGGAGGGTCACCCAGGGCCCCGCCCAGGAAGCCCCAGAGACACAGCCTGCCAGCGGGTGCCCCCCCGTCCATCACACCCCCTCCACCCCCTCCGCACCACACCAACACCCCCATGAGGGAGCTGCCTGCCACCCCACAGGAGAAACCAGCCTGGCGCTTCCCAAGGCCCTTCTTCAGCAGGCAGAGCTCTTCCAGACACAGCAGCGGCAGCAGCAGCCGAGGGCCCCCCCAGGGGAAAGCAGCTCTGCTGGGAGGGAAACAGAGGGCCCAGTCCTTCTCCTCGGCTGACCTGCTGGCCCGCGCTGGCGGCACCAAGAGGAGCCTTTCCTTCCGGAAGCTTCTGGAACTGCGGTTGTCTGTCAGGATGTTGCCACGGTTACTGACCAGAAGCGGCGAGTCTCTGGATTGTAGCAGCGTGGAGCCGGGCGGACGGACGGGGATGGTGGAACAGTCCAATGGCAGCGCGGGGGTGTCTGGCGGGGACGGAGAGGGGTCGGTGGAGTATGAGAATGTTCCTCTGTATGAGGAGATACCGGAGTACATGAACCTGCCTTTCCTCAGCGCACGGCTGGGCTGGCCACTCACACACAGTCTGGACCCAAGCACACACAGACACAGTGACTCAGACGTCTATGAGGTGCAGGATCCATACGAGAGCCACTGCGACTATAAGCGACCCCATTCCATTGACTATGAGAGGTACAGCATGTGTGTCACAGTGTGTGTGTTTGTTTGTGCACGCGCGTGCGTGTGTGTGGTGTGTGTGCGACTGTGCGTGTGATTGGGAATTCTTTCTTCTTCTGTCTACACACACACACAAAGGGTATGGGTTAGGTTTCAACAGAGTGTGTGTGTCATTTTGTTGTCTGATCGCATCGTGCCTCTCGTGTGTCATGGGCAACTTAGGTTTCAACGAATCCAGAGTTACAGAGCTGATCATAATCCTTTGATCATTAGTTGCCTACAGTAAATAACTCAGTTATTACATCATCATACTTTTTTGTTAATGTACCACGACAGTCATAGATGTGTCACTTTTAAGGAGCTTTAATGCTTCATGAATCAGATTTCCTGGAAAGAGAGACTCGAGCAATTTACAGTAAATGTTTTGATTTTGAACCTAGAACAATGCCAAGGGTGTGTGTACTGTGTTTAGTGGTTTCTATTTGTGTGTGTGTATGTGTACTGTGTCACAGTGAGACTAATTATTTTAGTATTTAGGCCAGTGCCCAGGTTGTGCTTGTGTGTGAGTTAGTTTTCACTTTACAGTCTTGGTCCCACTTTGGTGCTAAAACTATGCATTTACAATGGGGGTAAGACCATGTCAGGTACAATGTAACTACATTGTGTGTACTATACCCATTGTTACATCGTATTTACAACGTAGACCAACATGCTGTGTGAGTGTTAGCATTAGCAGGCTGAGCTTGTACAAGTGTGAGAGTTAGCTTCAGTGTTAGCCCTCCAGGCTGTGAATAGAGCATTGATGTGCAGCAGGTTGGACTGTTTTCCTGTGGGTTATTTTCAGTGGCCAGAGCAGGAAATGTCTGAAAATCGCAGAAACGCCACACTGCATTCTGAACAGGGAAAATAAACCTCCAGCAACCACCAGCCTCTCTCCTTCTGCCTCCCTCCCACTCTCTCGATCTCTTCCTGTCCCTCTCCCATATCTCTCCCTTTCTCTCCTGTTCCCTTTCTTTCTGCCATCTCTCTCTCCCATCTCTCTTTCGGTTTCTCACTCTCTTTCCTATTCTCAGCGAAACCCTTTTTTGAATGACTCAACGTAGTTTAATATTTTGCTACTGTTTTGACACTAAAATATTTGTGTGTGTGGATGAGTGAATGGACTGGACACGGTCCTTGCTAACAAGAGTCAGGACTCCCAACTAGGTTTGCACATTTTGGGGAATATTCAGAGGTGGAAACCTTCTGTGGGAATTAACGGAAATATATGGGAATTAACGGGAATATATGGGAATGAATTGAAATATATGCAAATTAATATAATACCATTTAAATGTAGATGTTTTTTGCATTGGATATATTTACCATATCATTTGGAGACAGAAACATAAACATTTTACCTTATCGTCTGCTAAATGACTTAAATGTAAATGTAAATCATAAGTAGACATAATTGCAAATGATGAAATCCTTCCATTAGAAAAAATTTAATAAAAATGTAGTTATGAATTCAACTTTAATTAAATGAGTTGACTCTTCACATGTGAAGAACAACAAAAGAAAGGGGTATTGAATGATCCCCAATGATTCATCGCATCTCCCAAAAACGGTTTCAACATACATCTGTAAAATGATAGTCTAGAAACTAAAGCTTTGGTTGTCTTCCTCTCAGGCTTCCATGTCTTCTCCCTGGACCTCCTCAAGGTCCACCTCTTGAACATCAGACTTTGAGGCCTCATTTTCACTGTCACTTTCCAACCTTGTTGAGGATGGCTCTTTGTCAGGCTCAAAAAGCCTCAAATTTGCCCTGATGGCCACCAATTGTTCAACCCTTGTATTGGTCAGCCTGTTGCGTGCTTTGGTGTGTGTGTTCCCAAACAAGGACCAGTTGCGCTCTGAAGCGGCTGATGTTGGTGGGATTTGGAGATGATGGAGGCAACAGGGGGAAAAGCCTCAGATTCACAAAGTCCCTTCCACCAGGTGGCTGATGAGATATGTTGGCACGACTGATGAGATATGTTGGCGTGGCTGATGAGATGTGTTGGCACGACTGATGAGATATGTTGGCGTGGCTGATGAGATATGTTGGCACGGCTGATGAGATATGTTGGCGTGGCTGATGAGATATGTTGGCACGACTGATGAGATATGTTGGCGTGGCTGATGAGATGTGTTGGCACGACTGATGAGATATGTTGGCGTGGCTGATGAGATGTGTTGGCACGACTGATGAGATATGTTGGCGTGGCTGATGAGATGTGTTGGCACGGCTGATGAGATATGTTGGCGTGGCTGATGAGATATGTTGGCACAACTGATGAGATATGTTGGCGTGGCTGATGAGATGTGTTGGCACGACTGATGAGATATGTTGGCGTGGCTGATGAGATGTGTTGGCACGGCTGATGAGATATGTTGGCGTGGCTGATGAGATATGTTGGCACGACTGATGAGATATGTTGGCGTGGCTGATGAGATATGTTGGCGTGGCTGATGAGATATGTTGGCGTGGCTGATGAGATATGTTGGCGTGGCTGATGAGATATGTTGGCACGGCTGATGAGATATGTTGGCGTGGCTGATGAGATATGTTGGCACGGCTGATGAGATATGTTGGCGTGGCTGATGAGATATGTTGGCACGGCTGATGAGATATGTTGGCGTGGCTGATGAGATATGTTGGCACGACTGATGAGATATGTTGGCACGGCTGATGAGATATGTTGGCGTGGCTGATGAGATATGTTGGCACGGCTGCCATATTGCATCTCCATCCCAAAGCCCTTGCTTGGAAGTGTACTTCGCTAGACTGCCAAGAACCTTGCCCTCATCCAGGCCAAAGTGGCGAGACACAGTGATGATGACACCATAGGCCTTGTTGATCTCTACACCAGACAGGATGCTCTTGCCAACATACTTGGGGTCCAACATGTATGCTGCGGCATGTATGGGCTTCAGGCAGAAGTCTTCAAGCTTTTTGATGTATTTCAGAACTGCAGTGGGCAGGCCAGTATGGATTTAATCTCTTACATCTGCAAGCAGAGTCTGAACATCAGACAGGAAGGCATTGTCTCCCTCAATCCGTGCAATGGCTACTGTTATAGGTTTCAGGAGTTTCAGGGTGCTTTACCACTCTCTCCCAAAATACATAATCCAGGAGGATCCTCTTGATGGGGCTGTCCATATCGGCAGGCTGTCGTGGAGACTCCTTCCACTCCCCTCGAGGAGACTGTCAAACATGATGACAACACCATCCCAACAGGTGTTGCTGGGCAGCTTCAATGTGGTGCTCTTATTCTTCTCACTTTGCTTGGTGAGGTAGATTGCTGCTATAACTTGATGACCCTTCACATACCTAACCATTTCCTTGGTTCTCTTGTAGAGTGTATCCATTGTTTTCAGTGCCATGGTGTCCTTGAGGAGCAGATTCAATGCATGAGCAGCACAGCCAGTGGGTGTGATGAGAGGGTATGACTCCTCCACTTTAGACCAAGCAGCCTTCATATTCACAGCATTGTCTGTCACCAGTGCAAATACCTTCTGTGGTCCAAGGTCATTGATGACTGCCTTCAGCTCATCTGCAATGTAGAGACCGGTGTGTCTGTTGTCCCTTGTGTCTGTGCACATGTAGAATACTGGTTGAGGTGTGGAGATGATGTAGTTAATTATTCCTTGCCCACGAACATTCAACCACCCATTAGAGATGATTGCAATACAGTCTGCTTTCTCTATGATTTACCTGACCTTCACTTGAACTCTGCATCCAGCAAATTAGTAGATAAAGCATGTCTGGTTGGAGGGGTGTATGCTGGGCGAAGAACATTCAGAAATCTCTTCCAATACACATTGCCTGTGAGCATCAGAGGTGAACCAGTTGCATACACAGCTCGAGCAAGACATTCATCAGCATTTCTCTGACTATGTTTCTCCATTGTGTCAAACACACTTCTGATTCCAGGAGGACCATGAGCTGTTGCTATCGATAATCTGTCTGATTCATCATTTTCACCTCGAATAGCAGTAGAGAGACTTTTGTCAGAGGTTGCTTGTTGTGAGCGCTGAGGGAACTTTATGCACTTGGCCAGATGATTCTGCATCTTTGTTGCATTCTTCACATATGATTGGCACAGTATTAGCAAATGTACACAGCTTTTCCTTCTACATTAGCTGCAGTGAAATGTATCCACACATCAGATAGTGCCCGTGGCATTTTCCTGTATAGATTAGAAGAAAAAAAAGTAGAAAAAAAACAAATACAGATAGTTAAGCAGTTAGATTAAACAACTCCTTTGTAAGATACATCTTTTAAAATGAAACATGTATGGAAACAGGTGAATTAACACTCCTCAGTTAGCAGGCTCAAGCAAGCTAAAACCCACATGGTAGCAAAAACTAACTAGCAGAAATTGTTAACAAGTTATAAATAATTTAAAACACACTTTGCTGTAGGCTACTATTTACTAATTAACACAAAATAATGTATGTCATATAAAATATATTCACCCCACCCAGTATTGTAATAAAAACTTACCAGAAAGCATGTAGTCTTTGGCTCAGACAGTGTAGTAGTGTGGACTCAATAGCATTTCATTTCATTGAGAATCAGCTGTACATGTGATTCTGTGATGGACTGCACTGTGCATGCAGAGGGTTGCAATTCCATTGAATTCCATTGAACTGGGGATAGTTTACCAAAATATGCCACAAGACCTAGAATTGCCTTATGTGTATCCCACAAAAAAAAGGTTCACTGTTATAAGCTGACTTTTTTTATGAATTTAAGCAAAAGTCCCGTGCTTAACTTTCCATGGAAAATTTACTGGAATTTTCCGGCCCTTTGCAGCCCTACTCCCAACTCACTGTAATCACATCCTCATTCAAGTGTTCTTGTGTGTGTGTGTTTACCTCATATATCAAAAGGCAGTTCCGTGTGTGCAGTTGTGTGTGTGCAGTGCACGTGCGTGCTCAGACCAGTATTTTGTTACGCCACTCTGGGGCCATGAGATAAAGGTCAATCAGATTACAGGACAGGTAGAAAGACGGGCAGGTGAAGGAAAATATTAGACTCAAAGAGTTCAGCAGTAAAGAGCCGTATGCAACACTTCCACATATATCTAACTGCCCAGATCTGGTACTCCAGTCGGATAATATTAGTGTTCATCGTTCACTGTGTGATATTTGCCCCTGTTTATGTGTATTTCATCGTTTGAAAGATGCTTGCATTTGTGCATGCTTGTGTGTGTGCTTGCAAGCATGTGTGTATGTGTGTGCCGTTGTGGTTGTTTGAAAGAGTTATGTATGTGTGTCGTGAGTCTGTAGTGTTTCCCAAGCATCTCAGCCTTCTTAGTTTATGTAACTAGCCTCAGGCAGTGAACAAGAGGCGCTCTGTGCCTGACCCAGTGTGCAGGAAGGCCCGTCTATGGAGGGAGAATGGAAGTGAAAGAGAGAGTGAAAGAATGGGAGGAAAGAGAGAGTGGAAGAATGGGAGGAAAGAGGAAAACATGGGGGTAGGGAAGAGAAACAGGGTATAGAGGGAAGAAGGAGAGACAAGAGGAGAGGGAAAGAGGGGTAGCTGAGAGAGAGGGAAGGGGACAGACAAAGTAGTCAAAATAAAGAGAGTGACAGTATCTTACGAGTCCTCCAGATTAGAACGTAGACAGTACTTTGGGTTTGTTTGGTTCAAAATCCAGCTGAGATAACATTTCCTGTACAGGCTGTGAAGCCAAGATGAAAACATTAGTGGCACAAACAAATGTTGCTACTTGTGCCACTCAGCAGACAGACCCGTATCAGCTGACTGAAGAGCAGGCTGGTGCCCTGCTGCCAGCAGACAAGGCTGTCTGTGGAGTCTTCATGGCAACTATGTTTACCCGAGTACAGCTGTGGACAACGTATTGACCGCGCTTCAGGCTGCTCATCATCCTAGTCCCATATAGAGACATTGTGCCAATTACTGTTCCCATAAAACATTAAAAAGTCCATTCAGAAGTGTGTGTACGTGGTATGCTTGCATATAAAAACTGTACGTGTAAGCGCTCACATAATGCGGTGACCGGGACTTCCTGTTTTGCCTGCAGGAGCTGGCATGGATTGGATGATGCTCACTCTGAGGAGGAAGTCCACAGCTCTGACGAGGATGACAACAGCTCCACCTCCAGCAAGGAGCACCTGGAGCTGTCAGAAGAAGACAGACAGGTAGCTATCTTTAATACACACACACACCCCGATACACAGTGGATGTGGCGGCCTTGTCAATAAGGTTACGGTAGGGTTCTTTAGATGTTTTTGCTCTGGTAGGTCCTAGGCATGAGTGATAACAGAGGGGATGTTACTGAGACAGAGCGAGGACAGTGTTGACAGGTGGGGGTGTTGACAGGTGGTATAACAGGAAGGATATTGGCAGGCGTAACACGAGTGATAACGACACTATCAGACAGGCGTCATGGAGCCAAAATGGGTGCTGGGCACAGGACTCTGAAGGAAAGAAAGGTAGGTGGGGGATATCACACTGTGCCTGCGTGTGATGGAGCTGTCATTCTGTCTGGGGGGGTCAGACATAGAGGGTTTAGGGGGCAGGAATAACTCTGAAAATGGCTAATTGCTTTGTCCTGTCTGACCCTATTTATGATACTCTAAAATCCTGTGTCTGTAACAGACAACATGAGCACACATCCACACACACACACAATTAGGAGCAGGAGGCCCCTTCAGTCATGCAAGGGCAAGGCCACTGTCCAAATTAAGACTGCCTCATTTCCACCCCAGACCACTCACTATCAGACTGAAAGAGGGAGAGTGAGGGAGGGAGAGTGCAGAGGGGAGAGAAGATAGTAGTGAGGGGAAGAGACGTGTTTTCGGACAGACGTGCTTTCGGACATAATCTCTGTTGGAGTGTCTGTTTAGAAACAACAAATGGGCAGGTTATTGTGCCTATGCATACTATAGCAGGACAGTCAGATGGTGGTTTTTGTGCCTATGCATACTATAGCAGGACAGTCAGATGGTGGTTATTGTGCCTATGCATACTATAGCAGGACAGTCAGATGGTGGTTATTGTGCCTATGCATACTATAGCAGGACAGTCAGATGGTGGTTATTGTGCCTATGCATACTATAGCAGGACAGTCAGATGGTGGTTATTGTGCCTATGCATACTATAGCAGGACAGTCAGATGGTGGTTATTGTGCCTATGCATACTATAGCAGGACAGTCAGATGGTGGTTATTGTGCCTATGCATACTATAGCAGGACAGTCATGCATACTATAGCAGGACAGTCAGATGGTGGTTATTGTGCCTATGCATACTATAGCAGGACAGTCAGATGGTGGGCTGCAGTGACCTTGTAAGTGGAAGTATGTCTGTAACGTTTAGAATATGGCTAGCTAGCTTTTTTCACTACATTGACTGAATGCTGTGCTTTTCTCTTGTCTGTCTGTCTGTCTGTCTGTCTGTCTGTCTGTCTGTCTGTCTGTCTGTCTGTCTGTCTGTCGTTCCAGCAGGAGGATGAGGTGAAGAGGAAAAAGCTGGTGCATATCGCCCAGGAGATCATGAGCTCTGAGAAAGTGTGAGTACCCGAGAGACACACACACACACCTCCACCTCTAAAAACAAGAAACGATTCTGTGGAATATTCTCATGAATAAGTCCTTGATTGGGTTTGTGTGTCTGTGTGTCTTTTTCTGGTCATATATAATGTTTTACACCCATCTCCTCTCCCTCCAGGTTTGTGGACGTCCTGAAGCTTCTTCACATAGTGAGTATCACTTAAGCCTCTGGGCTTTTGATGAGGACCATATCTGTGTGTTATCTGTGTGTTCAATGGTGTTACTCAGCAAGCCTTCGACTGGCTGAGCCGTGTTGCCTTTCTCCTCTGCCCCTGAGGCAGCAGTACTCCGCAGGGGAGTTGTCTCTGGTAGAACGGTTGCTGTTGTTTTTGGGAGGTATCACACTTAGCAGGATCAGTGATAAACACTGAGATGTAAATCATAAAGGAAGCTAAGGAGTCAAGCATGTGTTGCTAGTTTCCGCTTTCAAGTGGTGGCTTTATGGAGTGGAAACATAGGCTCGGGTTGTTTCATTATATTTAACTACCGGCTAGCTAGCTCACTGCTCCTGCTTGGTGGGAGGAATACCGTCCCTGCTCTGTGTCTGTTGGGGTGAAAAGTGGAGCAGGTAACCGTGACGACAGAGCTGGGTGCTTTGATGTTGGTCTCAGGGGGAGGTGACAGGTGTGTGTGGGATCTCTGATGAGTGTTGTTAACTCGTGCTGGTGGTGTGGTGGTGATTACTGTACTGGTCTGGTCCACTGGGCGGTGTCAGGCTGAGGTGTACCAGCCAGGTCAAGCTGTCCTGAGCTCTGAAAAAGGATTTGATGTTGCAGTGGAAGATAGACCTTGTGTTGGATTTCAATGTTTTATTTATTTAAAGGAAAAATGATTTAATCCAGCCTTTATTTGTCTCGCATAGCCTAGTCTCTAAAATCTCTCTAAACCCACCATTTGTCTGAGACGGCTCCAGAGTCGACATTAGATTTCCTCTTGGGAGTGGCTTTCAGACTGTTCGAAAGGGGAATCGGGGTACAAACACACACACACACACACACACACGCTCAGGGCCAAGTGTCCCCCTGTCTGTCTGCCTTAAACAGGACCCACGATGGGATTCATTTTGAATATGGGGCATGAGAGAGAGACACAGTAGAGGGGGGAGAGGGAGACTTGAAGAAAGAGGTCAAATCTCATTCTCCAGTCTCCATGGCCATGGCTGCCCCTGACCACAGAACAGCTGCTTCCTGCAGTGAGTGAGTGGGTGGAGGACCCCCAGACTTGCCTCGAAATGCCTCGGCTAATCCTGTGTGTGTGTGTGGGCATATTGTGTTTATTTTGTTTATTTTGGTTTCACACTTAAGTCCACACACAATAATGTGTTGCATTATATTTTGACTTGACTTTTGACGTGTTTTCTAGGGATAACGTGTTTCGGTCCGTCACACTGCAGCTGTGCGTGTTTTATTGTGGGTGTGTTGCGAGTGTTCACCAGGACATTGGGACCCTGCCCTGGTTGTCTCACCACTTCCTTCCACCTGGAAGGTGTTGGCTCACTGTGAGAGTGCTGACTCAATTTTTGTGTGTGTGTGTGTGTGTGTGTGTGTGTGATACAGAGGGACGCATGTTTATGAGGTGATAACCAGGTGTTCCTGTGCTGTACTGTGTAACTTCTCTCCTCCCTGCAGCTGTGTGTGTGTGTTTGTTAATTAGTCTCCCACCACTCTGTTGTCGTTGTGTCAGTTCCCCTCATTCGTCTGTCAGTATTAACCCCCTCCCTCCCTGCAGGATTTCCGGGACGCAGTTGCCAAGGCGACGCGACAGAACGGCAAGCCGGTGGTTGAAGAGCGTATTCTAACCCAGATCCTCTACTACCTGCCTCAACTATACCAGCTCAACCGAGACCTGCTCCGGGAGCTAGAGGAGAGAGTGGCCCACTGGTACGCACCCTCACCATCATTATCAGCACCAGAGATACAAACCTCAACTGACCATGCCAAGCTGTGGGCAGCTGAACTCAGACCAGACCACAATGACCATCTCCCTCCCTCTGCCTCTCTTCTCCCTGCCCCTCTCACCTCTCTCTCTGCTGTGTAGGGGGGACCACCAGAGGCTGGCAGACATCTTTGTTCAGAAGGGGCCGTACCTGAAGATGTACTCCACCTACATCCGGCAGTTTGACAACAACGTGGCTATGCTGGACGAACAGTGTAGGAAAAACCCTGGCTTCGCAACTGTTGTCCGGGAGTTTGAGGTAAACAGCTGTGTGTGCGTGTGTGTGTGTGTGTGTGTGTGTCAGAGGAAGTTCCTATCCGCATAGTTGATGATAGAGTGGTAACAAGCCAGACATAGTCTGAGGACTACATTAGCGCCAAGGACGTGGAGCTAGATGTGTGTATGTATACTGTTAATACTGCAAATGTGTGGGACAATTCTCCTGTACTCTGTCCCAGATGAGTCCTAGATGTGTGTATATATACTGTTAATACTGCAAATGTGTGGGACAATTCTCCTGTACTCTGTCCCAGATGAGTCCTCGATGTGCCAGCCTGGCTCTGAAGCACTACCTGCTGAAACCTGTACAGAGAATCCCCCAGTATCAGCTTCTGCTCACAGGTACACACACATACACATATACACACATGGGGGGGGGGGGGGGGTGCTGTAAATGCAGGGGGGGTAAATGCTGTGCTGAAGAGTCTATATCGGTCTACTGATACAGAACTAGGAAAGGCACAGTGCACTGCTTTTGTGATTTAAAAAAAAAACTACATGTATTTGACTGTTTACCCGCATTTGTAACTTGAGTCTGTTAGTATGATACTACTTCAGTTATAAGGATAATACTTCTGGAGTAGAAAAATACTTGCTTGATATACAGTTTTACAGTTTCTTGAAATACTTTGCAAGTGCGAAAACTGAAATGGTGGATTCATTCCTTTTCCATTTTAGTAGACGCTCTTATCCAGAGCAACTTACAGTAGTGAGCTCATACATTTTCAATCAAACCCACAACCCTGGCATTGCAAGCACCATGCTCTACCTACTGAGCCACATCATAACATCACATCACAACACATCATCACATCATAACATCACATCATCACATCATAACATCACATCATAACATCATAACATCACAACACATCATCACATAATAACATCACATCAACACATCATCACAACACATCATCACATCGTCAAGACATCACAACACATCATCACATCACGTAATCACATCACATCATCTCAACACATCATCACCAACCACTTAATTTCTCAATGTACTTAATTACTGTATGGTACATTGTTTTCCTTCATGGTGATAGAAAGTCTACAGGTACAAACCAAGATGATCAGCCTATATACAATACAGTAATGTACATTTCCATTAAGAGTTTTGTAAGGATGGTAAATTCATACTGCATAAAAAGAGGTTGTTAACCATGTTATTTGATCAAGAAAACTATTTAATTTGGTGTGGATGTTTTGTGTCTTTGCTCATAACTTTGCACCTTTTGATGGAAGTGTTTGAGGACAGGGTTTTGTTCTTTCTGGATTCCCTTAGAATGACTATAGAAGAGAAAGGGACAATTCCAACTACTGTATCCTGCAATATACTGTTCTTAATCAAATTCAATCAAGGTATACAAGTACCTTTTTTTTCCCAAAGCAGAGATGCTGAAACATTTTTTGGGCCCGTGCTACATAGGTCTATATGGGCCCGTGCTACATAGGTCTATATGGGCCCGTGCTACATAGGTCTATATGGGCCCGTGCTACAGAGGTCTATATGGGCCCGTGCTACAGAGGTCTATATGGGCCCGTGCTACAGAGGTCTATATGGGCCCGTGCTACATAGGTCTATATGGGCCCGTGCTACAGAGGTCTATATGGGCCCGTGCTACAGAGGTCTATATGGGCCCGTGCTACAGAGGTCTATATGGGCCCGTGCTACAGAGGTCTATATGGGCCCGTGCTACAGAGGTCTATATGGGCCCGTGCTACATAGGTCTATATGGGCCCGTGCTACAGAGGTCTATATGGGCCCGTGCTACATAGGTCTATATGGGCCCGTGCTACAGAGGTCTATATGGGCCCGTGCTACATAGGTCTATATGGGCCCGTGCTACATAGGTCTATATGGGCCCGTGCTACATAGGTCTATATGGGCCTGTGCTACAGAGGTCTATATGGGCCCGTGCTACAGAGGTCTATATGGGCCCGTGCTACAGAGGTCTATATGGGCCCGTGCTACAGAGGTCTATATGGGCCCGTGCTACAGTCTATATGGGCCCGTGCTACAGAGGTCTATATGGGCCCATGCTACAGTCTATATGGGTCCGTGCTACAGCAGTCTATATGGGCCTGTGCTACGGTCTATATGGGCCCGTGCTACAGAGGTCTCTATGGGCCCGTGCTACAGAGGTCTATATGGGCCCGTGTTACAGAGGTCTATATGGGCCTGTGCTACAGTCTATATGGGCCCCTGCTACAGAGGTCTATATGGGCCCATGCTACAGTCTATATGGGCCCACTAATACTAGTAGAGGCCCAGTGCACTACTTTTGTATTATTTTGTGTATATTTTTTCGGGGGGTGTTGTATCGCCCTCGTCACCCCTACTTCCCGTGGCTATGGTGCTGCGGCATCCCATGGAGCCTGCACTATTTAGTGCACCGGCAGCACTCTGCCACCTAGAGGACACAGAGTGTAACAGCAGACACACTTCTCCACATGTATGAACTGCTTATGTATGTATTATGATTTAGTGTGATCTGGGACTGATGTAACTTCCTGCTCTTCTACAGATTATCTGAAGAACCTTCCTGAGGACTCGTCTGACTACAAAGACACGCAGGGTGAGTGGAACAATGTTGATCAGGCTGTGTGTGACAATGTCCGGTGAGATGCCATTTCTCTCTCACAGACACTCTCACGGCATGTTAATCATGTTGACCTTACAGCTGCTCTGGGCATAGTGAAGGAGGTGGCCAACCATGCCAACGACATCATGAAACAAGGGGTGAGACGTCACACCATGTCCATCCTCATGAGAATTCGGCCAAAGGCATCCCATTGCATTTCCTCTGACCCCGGTGTGTCTCTTATCTTTCAGGATAACTTTCAGAAGCTGATGCACATTCAGTACAGTCTGAACGGACAGCATGAGATTGTTCAGCCGGGCAGGGTGAGTGTCCAGCACTATGACACACACACACACACCCACACACACACACACGACACACACACACACGACACACACACACACACACGACACACACCCACACACACACACACACGACACACACACACGACACACACACACACACACACACGACACACACACACACACACGACACACACACACACACCTGTGATCTCATCTGTTGGGATCACTTCTTGTCCCCAGGTGTTTCTTAAGGAGGGTACTCTGATGAAGCTGTCCAGGAAGGTCATGCAGCCACGGATGTTCTTCCTGGTGAGTACTGACTGATGCCCCCCGGGGTAGTGGAGGTCTCAGTGTGATACCTGACCCGTTACAGTTCCAACACGGTCTGTAGACCAGAACATTACCCCCCCCCCCCCAAGTATCTGTATGTTGATGTGGCGTGTGTATCTGTCTCTCTAGTTCAATGACACTCTTCTGTACACCACTCCAGTTCAGTCTGGTCAGTATAAACTCAACAGCATGCTCTCTCTGGCGGGCATGAAGGTGAGTACAGGCAGGGCTGAACACACATTTACCCTGGACAATACTCTTCTGAAGTCTCATCGAAAACATTTGTTTATTGTGTTCAGGTGAGTAAGCCCAGTCAGGAGGCGTATCAGAATGAACTGAACATTGAGAGTGTGGAGCGTTCCTTCATCCTGTCTGCCAGGTGAGTACCTGCTTACTGACACCTGAACACCTGAAGGTGGCGCCTAACATTATGGACATTCTGATGAGTTTACCCTTCTAATTGGTTGTGGGGACCGTTGTAATAGCTTTTGATTGGTTACAAAGGCTTCTGTTGTTGTTTCTGCCTGGCAGCTCGGCCACAGAGAGAGATGAGTGGCTGGCGGCCATCGCCACAGCGATAGATGACCACACCAGGAAGAAGATCACCTTCATCTCCAGCCGGAGTCAGGAGGAGGTGAGGCAGTGTGTGTGTCAGGAGGAGGTGAGGCAGTGTGTGTGTCAGGAGGAGGTGAGGCAGTGTGTGAGTCAGGAGGAGGTGAGGCAGTGTGTGAGTCAGGAGGAGGTGAGGCAGTGTGTGTGTCAGGAGGAGGTGAGGCAGTGTGTGAGTCAGGAGGAGGTGAGGCAGTGTGTGTGTGTGTGTGTGTGTGTGTGTGTGTGTGAGCATGCACGTGCTTGTAGCCTGTATAGTTCCTGCTCATTCGACTGACTGAATAGGGGAACACTCCGATCCCACTGTTACCATCGTCAGTATAATCTTCCTACAATCCACATGTAATGGCTATAACCTTCTCTCTATGTGTAGGCTGATGGTGTGTGTGACAGTGGGGCCCCACTGGGTTCTAAGGCCCCTATCTGGATCCCAGACCTGAGGGCCACCATGTGTATGGTCTGTACCTGTGAGTTCACCCTCACCTGGAGACGCCACCACTGCCGAGCCTGCGGGAAGGTAAGGAAGGGACAAGGGCCCTAGTTCACAATGGTTCACCACTATACTCAGTAGGATGTGTGTGTGTGCGTGCATACGTGTGTGTGTGTAGTGGTTTTCTCACTCACTGTGTGTATTGCAGGTTGTGTGTCAGACGTGCTCGTCCAATAAGTTCTATCTAGAGTACTTGAAGAACCAGCCGGCTCGTGTGTGTGACCACTGCTTCGTCAAGCTACAGGAGAACAGTATGCGTCTTTTACATGAATACATATGAAATATTAAAGTCATTTAGCTATTTAAAATATTAAAGATGGAATGAATTGAAGTTAAGTCATGATTTAAACCCTGTGTTGTTTGTTATTGTGAATTCAGTATGTATGTCAGAGGGTGCTTTGTGTTTGTGTGTTTCCTAGGTGACCGTGTTGCTTCTGGGGCGCTGTCTCCTACTGCCAGATCTGGGGGATTCTCTTTCTCCAGGAAACAGAAGAAGATCCCAGCTGCTCTCAAAGAGGTGTCTGCAAACACAGAGAACTCCTCCATGAGTGGCTACCTACAGAGGTCGAAGGGCAACAAGAAGCAATGGAAGAGGCTATGGTTCGTCATCAAGAACAAAGTCCTGTACACCTACGCCGCCAGCGAGGTAACACACCTACGCCACTCTAGTCACAAACACACGTTTGTGTGTGTGTGTGTGTGTGTGACATGTGTACCTCTCTCCCTCTCTCCAGGACGTAGCTGCTCTAGAGAGCCAGCCTCTGCTAGGCTTCTTCCTGCGAGAGGAGAAGTGTGGCCCTTTCCAGAAGCTGCAGTTTAAACTGTACCACAAAAACACCCTGTTCTATATCTTCAAGGCTGACGACATCCCCACTGCACAGAGGTAATGGAAATTCCCTTTGGCTTAGGGATCAATAGAGTATCCATCAATCAGGAGGGGACCACGCTGTAACACCAGAGGGTGGGAGGGTGAAAGCATTCATATAGATATTTTATCAATATAACGTTTATTGATGAGTTTGTTTTTTTCCCCCAGCTGCCATTGCAATAAAGTTCATGTTGTGTTTCTCAATTTTCTCTCAGGTGGATAGAGGCTTTCCAGGAGGCCATGATTCTTTAACACCTAAACCAGTCAGCTCATGTTCTTCCCCTGGAGCCAGTGGACACGGACACCTTTTGATCCTTGACCTCTAGACACATGTCAGGGGTCCGCAGCTCAGGAAGCACTCCCCACACCCCGAGCCCTGATGAACCGGTCCGGCTGCCTGCCAGGAGACCCCAGAGTCCCAGTGGTGTAAAGAACAGACATCAATGTCTTTCTAGTGAAAATATGGACTTGTGTGTCAGCTCTACATTACATTCATTGTAAATGTTGGGATCCGTTGAAAGTTTAACCTTGGTAAAACTACTATGCTTCTAGTGGAGCTCTGCGGTTATGGGCATGTTGAGCCTCACAGGCTGCATATCTATCTGCTCTTGATCTTAGATGGAAATGTTATGTGTCACAGCTGTGGGTCAAAGGTTATGTCCTGAAGCGTGTGTGTGTGGAAGTGTTAACAGAATTATTGTCTGTGGACAGCCTGCTACCTTATACAGGGGTTCCCACGGTCCACAAAAAGCATTGAAAGTCATTGAAAAGGATTTGATTTAAATTGCTATTGATTTATATTATCCCTGAAAAGTTAAAGGATTTTGTTAATTTGGGGGGGTGTAACGTATTGTAAGAAAAGTTTAAACTCAAATATTGATGAATTATGGAAATTGGAATGGTGATTAGAGTGGGAACCTTGATGGGATGGATACCAGTTACAAAGAAGGGTGAGCAAGCAGTGGGTTCTCTCTGAGTAGGGAAGCTTCTCTGGTGCACTGCAGGTGGTTGGATTCAACTGTGAAAAAACAGGGTGCCACAGAGACACAGGAGATGAGCATTTTGCTCCTTAGAAATATAGCAAAATTACAGGGGTCGGTTTATATTGTTATTCTCTGTTAGGCTTAACTCAGTACATCTACCACATGTATAATGCAGTATACTGGATAAAACTGGAAATGGCATAATGTCAATATTTTACTACACAGCCTATAGAACAAATGCATTTTTAAAGACTATATGTTAGAATCAGAAGCGGTGCTTGGGCAATATGTAGAATTGGGAGAGTAAAATATACCTTTTTTTTCTAAAAGTCAAGAGATAATATTTATATAGAACTGTACATTTCTCACTGTCCATAATTATGTGATTTTAGAAATATGATTTATTTGATAACGGATACTATCTTTGTCACTTTTGTAATAAGTAGTAGCTACCTTTTGTATTGTACGCCATGATGGTTGTAAAAGCACGTGTTGTAACAACGCCTCACTAGTTTGTTTTAAACTGCCACAACAGACTTGTTGGATTCATTAGGAGGAATCTTTTAATCCAGGCCTCATTTGTATCATTTTTTTATTGAATCATTTAAAGTGAACAGATTACAAAATAATGCTTGTCTTTTGAGGTAGACATGGAATGGAGAATGAAATGTATCCCTGAGGAAATGCTCACTAGCAATAAAGCAACATCCAGACAGTGCCTTAAATATGGGCAATTATCTTGTAATAATATAGATACAGAGAACGTTATTTCATCATGTGGCGCATTGTTTAATTAATTATTCATTTGAATTAGGATATTCTATTATCACAGTGACTACTTTGGCCGGCCCATCTGACATTTAACAGTGTAAATATCCATTATGTATTTAAATTGAAAATTGTTTTGAGTTTACATTTAGTACTTCAAATGTACTAATCAGGTTGCACTACTACACCATTGTGGCAGGTGGCCTTATGGGAAATGAAGTTTATAACACAGAGAAGCATTAGGGATAACTCAAAACAGATCATATTTTATAGAGACTAAATGTCCCTCCACCCTTATACACAATCACTAGAGAGCCATCGTGTCTCATCTGTAAATAATATTTCTGCAGAACTGTCAGGCACCACTTTTTAATAAAACCTATGAAAGTGACTTTGCATCTTGGCCTAATTTCATGCTTTGAGACATCAAGGGATGAGGGAGTTAATACATCTTTCCTCCTTAGATTACTGTCACTGAGTTATTTTATTGCATAGTGCTGATTGATGTGTGGGTGCAGGCATGTCTTTGTGGGTGTGGATTCTTTGCATGCGTGTGTGTGTTTGAGGCGTGCGTGTGTGTGTTTGAGGCGCGAGTGTGTGTGTGTGTGTGTTTGAGGTGCGAGTGTGTGTGCATGTGTGTGTTTGAGGCGCGAGTGTGTGTGCATGTGTGTGTTTGAGGCGCGAGTGTTTGTGCGTGTGTGTTTAAGTTTGACACTGATAAAGAAGTCTTCCTCGGCTGTCTTATTTCTGCTTTGAGCTCAGTGATCAAAGCACTGTGTTGAGGGAGATAAGAGTATTTCATAATATGACTGATATTTACCCACAACTCCAACGTTCACTCTCTGTGGGTTTAAATATAATTCTGAATATGTACAGTGCCTTCAGAAAGTATTCATACCCCTTGACTTATTCCACATTTTGTTGTGTTACAGCCTGAATTCAAAATTGATGAAATAGATTATGTTTCTCTCATTCATCTACACACAATACCCATAACGATAAAGTGAAAACGTTTTTAGAAATGTTGGGAAATGTATTTAAAATGAAATACAGAAATATTGCATTTACATGTGTATTCACACCCCTGAGTCAATACATATTAGAATCACCTTTGGCAGCGACTACAGCTGTGAGTCTTTCTGGGTACGTCTCTAAGAGCTTTGCACACCTAGGTTGTACAATATTTGCACATGATTCTTTTTTAAATTCTTCAAGCTCTGTCAAGTTGGTTGTTGATCATTGCTAGACAGCCATTTTCAAGTCTTGCCATAGATTATCAAGCCGGTTTAAGTCAAAACTGTAACTAACTAGGCCACTCAGGAACATTCAATGTCTTATTAGTAAGCAACTTGTCTTTTAGGTTATTGTCCTGCTGAAAGGGGAATTTGTCTCCCAGTTTCTGTTGGAAAACAGACTGAACCATGTTTTCCTCTAGGATTGTGCCTGTGCTTGGCTCTATTCTCTTTCTTTGCCGATGACATGTATACCCATAACATGCTGTAGCCACCGTCATGCTTGAAAATATGAAGAGTGCTACTCAATTATGTTTTGTGTTAATGTTAACGTGTCAACATAACGCTTTGTATTCAAGGACATAAAGTTTCTTTGACAAATTTTCTGCAGTTTTACTTTAGTGACTTATTGCAAACAACAGTATCTTTGTCGTGCCTGGGTGTATTGATACACCATCCAAAGTGTAATTCATAACTACACCTTGTTCAATGGGGATTCAATGTCTGCTTTTTTATTTTATTTATACCCATCTACCAATAGGTGCCCTTCTTTGCGAGGCATTGGAAAACCTCCCTGGACTTTGTGGTTGAATCTGTGTTTGAAATTCACTACTCGATTGAGGGACAGTGTGGGGTACTGAGATGGGGTAGTCATTAACAAATCATGTTAAACACTATTATTGCACACAGATTGAGTCCATGCAACTTATTATGTGACTTGTTGAGCACATTTTTACTCCTGAATTTAGGCTTGCCATAACAAAGGGGTTGAATACTTATTGACGCAGACATTTCAATTTGTACAAATTTCTAAAAACATAATTCCACCTTCACATTGTGGTGTATTGTGGGTAGGCCAGTGACACAACATCTATAACACAACAACATGTGGAAAAAGTCAAGGGGTGTGAATCATTTCTGAAGACACTGTATGAAAATATATTTTAAATGTATTACTATTATCCATATTTTGGGAGCATTTTATTGTAACTAAGCAGCATGTCATTACATTTAGCTTCTAAAGATACTTGAAACAGGACAGTTAGCTTCTTGAATTTTTCTATAAAATAGTCGTCACATTTTGCTCATAAGTAAGGGACACTTGAGACAAGACTGTTATCATGGTTACATTATTATTTAAACATATATATATTTTTTGACAATAGGTTACCCGGCTTGTCATCAAATTGTTTCTAATATTAAGACACTTCAAAATGTACAGTTAGGTGGTAACATTTTCTAACTACGGTTTACTTTACTAATTTACTGTCATCACAGAACAGAAGAGAAACAGCGCATGAAACTGCTTGAAATGCTGTTCATTGACTAACTACTGTTAAACTTGAAACCACGGACGGAACTATTGTGGACCGGGAAGCGTTTCAGCCGGAAAGTACAACAGTGTCCGTTACCCAAATCAGTCCCGTCTAAAAATGGCGGAGTATATACATGTCGTTCGAAGGGCTTTGGGACAGTTAGGAGGTCACGGTGGTGTGAAAGGCTTATTTGTTCAGTTATTCAGGTCAGTATAAGAGCGATATAATGTGTTTTGTATTCTATAGAGGTGGTTGTCACTTTCAATGCATTTACTCGAGATAAATAAGTGTGTCCCCAGTCGACAGGCAACCTGCTAGTACTACCTACTTAGTTAACTGCTGTAGCTGGCTAAATTGGTAAACAAACGGACTCACTGCTCTGTTTAAAAGCTGTTTTAAGGCTACGTGATTATGTGATCTCTGACCTGTATCCGGTCTGACAAATTAAACATAGTGCTAGTGGATGGGCTAATGGACTAGCCAGCTAGACTATGTTTTTGTTACAGGGCAAATGATGTGAAAACGGGAGCCCTGATTGGCGTGGACAAGTATGGGAACAAGTACTTTGAGGACACACGCTACTTTTTTGGTAAGGTTGAACAGAACCAAACCTCAGATCACATGACCAGTAATGGCCTTAGGCTATGTACTGCAGTGACAATCATCATATTATCTCTGAATGTAGTCCGCAAATGTTATATTTTACATATGAGTTGATTGGTCAGCCTGTGGGGAAATCAAGTAGTAGAAGTGTGGTAGAGAGGGCTGTTCAAAGACCTGTAGTGTACTCAGAGTAACACCTCTCCTTGTCAGGTCGTCACCGCTGGGTGATCTACACGACGGAGATGAATGGAAAGAACACCATGTGGGAGGTGGATGGCAGCATGGTGCCCGCTGAATGGTAAATACATCGCACTTGGTTTGACACAGGTGGCGTTGCCTCTATCGCAGTGACTTGGCCATTGCCATGTTGGAGATACTGGCCTTTATAGTAAAATTGCTGGCCTCAATATGGAATTGTAACAGATCTGGGTGGAACTTATTGAGTTGATGTACTGGTGTCTTAATTGTGTTTTTACCGTCTACGAGCCTTCTATTGATGAACTAGCCTATTGATTAAATGAGTACCTGATGCTAACTCCCAATCTTAAATCTCCTCAGGCATCGCTGGCTCCACTGTATGACAGACAACCCCCCCACCACACACCCCCTACACCTAAGAAGTTCCTGGCGGAGGTCCACCAGTTCAACGTGAGTGGTTCGGCCCAGGCGTACGTGCCCTACTCCACCACCCGCAAGAAGATCCACGAGTGGGTGCCCCCAAAGGCTCAGTGACCCTGCTGTGACCTGACCTGACCTTCAACTTCTGACCCATGACCTTGTTCTGTAAATTAGTGTGATTTCCTGTGTGTGCGTTCACCAGCACTTCTTTGCTTCTAAATAAAATCTAATCTATATGGACACAGGTGATGACTCAGTCCTTATGTGTGAAACTGTGGGCTGTTATGTCACTAGTGACTAGTTGGCTGACTAATGACCAGCTCTCCATGAGTCTGGGATACAAATGTTAGCAACATGAGTTTGTTTGAGAGGTTTTTTTAAGACTGACTTAGACTGGACCATTGTAGAGGTGCAGATTATGAGGTTTGAGTTTCTCTGAGGGTGTTAGATGGTCTGATTTGTGTGTGTGTGTTGCAGACAGCAGGATATTGCTGAGCTGAGAAAAGGCTGCAGTATTTCACATGGGGGTACTAGGAGCATGTCTGTGCTGACTGGCTATCACATCAGGGTGATATTGTGGGCAGGGTGTTGTCACATTCATACAGGCAGACAGACACTCCCAGCTCCAGTCCCTCTGTCCTCTCGGGGACTCTGCTGTGCTATGAGAGGTGAGTTAACTCTTCTTGGCTTGTGGCCTATTCTGGACTATTGACTGAAGGTATTAGTTATATCAAAGCCATTTGCAATATATAAGAGCAGTGTTTCTCAATCCAGTACCAATCTGTCAGTTGGCAGACAATTCTCTACTGTAAATGTGAAGTTACGACCATAGTTTGACTATCCTTGGTGGTGCAGAAAATAAATACTGTATTCGTCCCTGGTGAATCTTTTCATATGGTGTTAATGTAGATATTTTTCTACACTGACAAAATTGCAGAGTTTATCTACTTGTAGGCATCATAATAGCTATTCTACTGTAGTCTGTACCTTAGTAAGGACATTCATATTTTCAGAAGCTTGGTTACTCAGGGTTTATCGGTATGCTAATGCTGCCTTTGCTTCCAGCGGTCTGGGCTGTTAAATGAGAAGGTTTACGCTGTCAACGCTATTCGGCCGTGGGGTCAGTGAGGAGGCAGAGGATGAGGTCAGTCTCTCTATCCCTTTATATGGCTGTTTGATTCATTTTTAAATGCCCCCTCACTGAAATGACATGGCTGGACAGGTGAAATCCTCACAAATAGCCACCGTCCCAATTGTGTTAGTGGTCAGTGGTTACTCCAAGGGAGAGGAAGGAAGGATGCATGTTTAAGGTCCAATGCAGCCTTCTTTTTTTCTTATCTCAATGTAACATCATTTCTGGGTAACAATTAAGTATCATACTGTGATTGTTTTCTATTCAAATGTTTAAAAATAAACAAAAATAGCTGATTTTCTTCAATAAAAAAAGTATACTTTTTTTGTGGGGGGGCCCATCCACCATTCCCCCTCTTCAGAGGACAAAAATAACTTTTGTTTTTACAGCTTTTTATTTTGTTGTATTCATACACACATTTTACATATTATATAACATGAGCTTTTAAACCCACCCCTCAGCTACTCTCAGTCCACCCCAGCTATTTCCCTAACCCCACCCCTCAGCTACTCTCAGTCCATCCCAGCTATCTCCCTAACCCCATCCCTCAGCTACTCTCAGTCCATCCCAGCTATCTCCCTAACCCCATCCCTCAGCTACTCTCAGTCCATCCCACCTATCTCCCTAACCCCACCCTCAGCTACTCTCAGTCCATCCCAGCTATCTCCCTAACCCCATCCCTCAGCTACTCTCAGTCCATCCCACCTATCTCCCTAACCCCACCCCTCAGCTACTCTCAGTCCATCCCAGCTATCTCACTAACCCCACCCCTCAGCTACTCAGTCCATCCAACCTATCTCCCTAACCCCACCCCTCAGATACTCTCAGTCCATCCCACCTATCTCCCTAACCCCACCCCTCAGCTACTCTCAGTCCATCCCACCTATCTCCCTAACCACACCCCTCAAGTACTCTCAGTCCATCCCACCTATCTCCCTAACCCCACCCCTCAAGTACTCTCAGTCCATCCCAGCTATCTCCCTAACCCCACCCTCAGCTACTCTCAGTCCATCCCAGCTATCTCACTAACCCCACCCCTCAGCTACTCAGTCCATCCAACATATCTCCCTAACCCCACCCCTCAGCTACTCTCAGTCCATCCCACCTATCTCCCTAACCCCATCCCTCAGCTACTCTCAGTCCATCCCACCTGTCTCCCTAACCACACCCCTCAAGTACTCTCAGTCCATCCCACCTATCTCCCTAACCCCACCCCTCAAGTACTCTCAGTCCATCCCACCTATCTCCCTAACCCCACCCCTCAAGTACTCTCAGTCCATCCCACCTATCTCCCTAACCCCACCCCTCAAGTACTCTCAGTCCATCCCAGCTATCTCCCTAACCCCACCCCTCAGCTACTCTCAGTCCATCCCAGCTATCTCACTTAACCCCACCCCTCAGCTACTCAGTCCATCCAACCTATCTCCCTAACCCCACCCTTCAGCTACTCTCAGTCCATCCCACCTATCTCCCTAACCCCATCCCTCAGCTACTCTCAGTCCACCCCACCTGTCTCCCTAACCACACCCCTCAAGTACTCTCAGTCCATCCCACCTATCTCCCTAACCCCATCCCTCAGCTATTCTCAGTCCATCCCACCTATCTCCCTAACCCCACCCCTCAGCTACTCTCAGTCTATCCCACCTATCTCCGTAAACCACCCTATTATGATTTCCATGTGCCATATGTTTTTTAACTGCTGTGATGTTTCACATGAATTCTGAACCTGTCTAATCGCATAGTATTGTAAGATAAATATTTTTACTAAGTATTATTATATTGTTGATTGATTGACGATGGTTTTCTAAATCTCCCAACAGTGTTCATTTGAGATACATGTTGTGGGTTTTCAGCCACTCCTGAACCTGTGACCAGAAACATGAAAAATAGCTTCTTAGCAAAGATCAATATCTCTAACAAGAATTTTGCTAGGACTCTCTAGGAGTGGTCTGAGTTGGGAGGGGAACAATTTAAACTAGCTGTTATCGGTAGAGTGGTTTGGAACTATAGTTCTTATTGGTCTATTAACTAATTTACGAACTGGAGATGTCACCAGGCAGGCCAAAACTGCATCCCACCAAAGCAGGCTGAAATTTCAGCTCTTACACTAAAATTATCATAATTTTCACAGTTTCACAATATTATTCCAACCTCATGGTGTGGAAATATATATAAAACACAGAAAAATCACATTTTTGACTGCACTGTGTCTTTAAAGAGTTATTGGAAAGGGGCCACACCATTTTCCCATCTGTCAATGTCAGGAAGACCGGTAATGACTGATCCATCCACCTGGGGTCACTGTTTCCCCTGATATAGTCGGCATTCCACTCACACCTCAGCTATAGCATAATTACATCTAACGAAATTCATGAGCACTTGGCTTTTGAACATGTAAATGGCTGTTGTTGAGGAGGTCTTTGTTGATGTGAAATAACATTGCCGAAGGTCAGCAGTTCCAGGTGTTGCAATATATCCAGCTACCTCTCACTAGAATGCGACCGGCTTTCATTTGGAAGCCAGTCACATAGGCACCAGGACAGGGACCGGGGGACAATTTCATGAAGAACCTGAGTAATCTTTTGGCGCCTTGCGGCTGCGCTTTGTCGCAATGGCTGAAAGGTGTTCAAATTAACTGGAGTGTTTAAATGTGTTTCTAACTTCACTGTCTCTCAGTGGGTTGAAGCTCCTGGTGCTCAAGGTCTAAGGGATTAGAATAGAGGGCTTAGGGTTTATTGGAACCTGCTGTGAAGGAACACAAGTCTGCCATGTTTGGTTGGTTAGGTTTAGTGTGTGTAGGATATCAGGGCTGTGTCGCTGGTGTATCAGCTACTGTCTCTGAGTCATTTGTGTAAATGGAGTAAAATGGCGTCTGAGTTAAGTGAGAGGACTTGTACTGTCATGGCGATACTTCCTTGTGGCTAATTATAAGGTCAGTGAACACTCAACACATCTCTCATCTCACTCTCCATTTTCTCTCTGCAACTCTCTCTCTCTCTCTCTCTCTCTCTCCATTTGTGTGTGTGTGTGTATAATGAGGTGGCAGCTGTGTTGGTGGTGATGCCAGCTGAGCACCAGAGGGAATATAAGGGCTCATCCCTCTCCCCTCTGCCCCCTGGTACCCTCATCCCTCTCCCCTCTGCCCCCTGGTACCCTCATCCCTCTCCCCTCTGCCCCCTGGTAC